>NC_142808.1:49310195-49359792 GCF_049724085.1 Artemia sp. Qi Xiang Cuo | reverse complement strand
CAAGATATTTTCTAACCAGAGGTAGTTAAGAGTGAAACAACTTAGCAAACCAACTGCCAAGACCATAGCCAGACATTGTAGTACGCTCTTTGTAATACTCCTTTCTATTGCCCTGTTGTCTTGGACCAAGAGTATTAACATAGCAGTCAATATAAGGACAAATGAATGCCACTTTTCTATTAGACATCTTGTTGTTGAATGATGGGTCGAAATGGCATTTAATCACAGCCAAACCTTTTGATATTGCTAGAGGGTCACCTATTTCAGTTCTTAGTGTTAACTGAGAGAGTTCCAAATAGGAAGTGTTTATGGGAATATACTAAAGATGCTTTATATTGTAGTGGTAAATATGTTCTGGATTGGTTTTTCGTTCAAGAACTCGTAGGAGGGGCATATTTGAATTACCAACCCGGGATGTTTCCACAAATGAAGCGTAGAGAAATATACAAGTGTCTGAGGCGAAACCAGGTCGATAATCAGCAAAAATAACATTATCTATCCCGTTAACAGTTGTAGCATTTCTACCATTGATCATATTCTGTTTAAAACCAAGAATATCTCTCAGATTATCATTGAGATGAATCATTTCAGTGTCGACAGGTGAGGTAAATCCTATCGTATTCCATTGAATAATTAAAATGGAATGAACCATTCCTACGATATGAGATTTTTATATTGAATTTTGCACAAAATTCCATCATATTACCATATTCTTTATATTCCAATGTGACATGAGGATATTCACTAGATTTAAGTGCTTCAGCCCATTCATACTCTGCAAAGAATGGTATAACTTTTATCTCATATTTACGATCTTTTCTCAGGATGTCGTAGGTATTTTTGAGAATACAGTCAACAAGAGCCACTTCATACTTTCCATTGTCGTCAAATTTGATGGTGGGGGAGAGTATTATCCACAACTCATTTGTTATATTTAAGTAATTGTAAAAAGTGTCAGAAACCTTGACCTTGAAATTCACATAGAAAAAATTGGGCATTTTCGACATCTTCAGGAATTACCCATAAATCAAAATCTGAGCTGTATTAAAGCCAGCGATCAAGCAACTTGTCTCTGGCCCCTACGAGTATGACTCTTTAATATCTTTTCAATTTCATAAATTTCACTAGTTTTCCAACTTTTTGCAGTTCATATTCATAAAAACCGCCGAGAGTCTCATCATCTTTAGTGTCTCGCAGTCGATATGTCGTGGGTTCGGTGTCTAGGATTTTGGACACTTTAAAAAGCTCAGTGTTCCATAAATAATTCCCCTTTTCAAAAATATTGGTGGTTCTTTTAATTCGAACAGTATCACCAACATTGAATTTCTTCTTCATATTTTTTTCTTTTTCACTGGAATATTGCTTTAGAAAAGCATTCAATTTATTTTCACTACAATGAACTTCCCGACGGCTTGAGTTGGACAATGATCGATGAGGTTGTTGGCTATATAGCCGCATGATTTTCTCTAAATCACAAATAAAAGCAGGTGTATTTTTCAGATAACAATATCTTGAAATTAATAGACGTATCTTTCTTATCAATCGTTCAGCAAATGCAGCCCTTATCGTACTATGACTATGATAAAGTGTTTCATTATATTTCAATAGAACTTTTTTCACATCTGGAATAACAAATTCGCTACCGCGATCTGATTGAATTTTTCTATAGCAATCCTGTTCAAGAATACTTTCTAAAGCTTGAGCAACTTCAACACCTCTCTTTGTTTGCAATGGAATGGCATAAACATAGCGACTAAAGACACTGATTGCCACCAGATTTTATTTGTAGAGTGCATTGTGACGTCGTTGAATCGCGTCTAAAGTTAAAAGATTCGTTTGCATTATATGCAGAGGGAAAAAGGCTTTAGTTTGTCGGTATTGTTTGCCACGAAGCCTACGATTCCGATGCAGTGTGTAACTCGGTTCATTCTGTAGATACTCTTTTGCTTTTTTTAATGTGCTGCCGCCGTCTATGTTAGAGGCAACTTTAGAAACTGTTTTGGGGGAACTTAGACTTCCCTCTTTACCATTATTTTCAAAGACGATTTTCAGAACTTCAACCATTTTGAATGCAAACATGTAGTGTAATATCCACTCCCCTTGTGTACACTGGAGGATGAAGCAATCCGTCATTGCTATTGTCTAGCTGCCACTGGTGTTATAAAATCATTTTATCAAATCATGCTGCTGCTGCTGCTAGTTTTTTCCAATATTGAATCTTCTTCTTTTTTAAATGGTGTTGGTGTTGGCGTTGTTGGAGGACTATATTCTCTTAGTTTCTTTAAAATTTGCTTATTGCCAATAAGACTTTTGGTAAAGTTTGATGCATTTAGAAAGGCGTATAGATTATTGTCAAATGGTAAAAGTCCTTTACGATTCGTCACCATATCAAAAATTAAATCAACTAGATTATAACTTTTCCCCTGAATTATAGTTCGTTTCCCTGTGCTATCGACTTGAACTTGATCACTAGCAGTTTCCAACATGAGATATGATAATACTCTTTTACTCTGTTCTCGATAGGTCACTGGCAATACGTTTCCAATTGTTGTCACTATAGAATTCAATTCCTCCTCGTTTGATTGCACTGCAGAATCTTGAGATGTTTCCTGTTTAGGGGATCTGTGACGGTAAAAGCGGGTCTCTCACGATAAGGTCTATGTTTGTCCACACGTCGCAATGCATCTTGAAGTAAAAGCAGTTTTTGTCATCAGCAATATTCTCATCATTAATGAATTTGCTTAGATTGTCATCAAAATGTTCGACGGGCGAGAGGACAAGTTCAAATGGTGTCAATTTATAGGGCTTAGCCATTCTCTAGAGAAAACTGATTACAAGTCCTGCAATTATTGGCAGTAAAAGTGTAAAAAAGCTACCGCCCGCTTGAAGTAGATGTTTTCTTTTAAAAATTGTTCCCTTGTTTTTGCAAGCCAAGGCACGTACAATGGAACGATGCTGCTTTGTCTGTTGTCTAACACCTTCTGGCAAGTGTACGTTGCCCTCAGTTAAATTTAAACAAAGTTCAGATATTAGATTAATTAAATCATTGTCAACACCATGTTTGAGTATAGCCTTCCTGAGTGGAGGTTTTGAAGTGCCTAAAACGGAAAATAAATGCCGTTGTTCGTGTAGTTTCTTCAGTGTCATAATGGCAACTAATAGCTTTTTCTACTGGTCACCGAAAGATATACAGTAATTTCATTGTCAAAAATGTTGGTGACTCCACGTAGATCCTCGGGTATGCTCTGATTAAGATCTAGCAAAATGTAGCCGTAGGGCTTATTTGTCGCCTGAGTGGACGCTGACAGCAGAAATTTAGGGGCGCCTTGATATATTTGCTTATTTAGAGTTATTAGCGAGCTAGAATCACGAACAACTCGATAGATAATATAGATGGTCCAATTCAAAGCAAGGCTTCGCATACATTTGCTTTGATCAAAGACGTTGTGTAGAACTAGGGTTATGGAAATGTGTTCATGATGAGAGCGAACGGTAAACAGATTTAGCTTTTCCTGTCAGATCTGCTCAAGGGATTCAGCCAAATCATCAATAATCAACCATTATTTTGGTTCAGTACTATTGAAAACATCAAGTCCCCGTATGAGTTGCATTGGCATGGGTGCAGCAATAGCTTCTATTTGGTCGTAAGAATCTTGCCAAATGCTATAACCAGAATAGTTTTTTTTGGTTTTTCCATAAACATTCTATCACAATTTTTAATTATTTTCGCTAAAAGTGTTCTTTTCCCCGACATTGATGGGCCAAAGAGAAACTATCTGAATGGTGTTTTAAATTGATACATAGTGCTTCTGCTGCTGTTGACAACAGTCAGACTACAACTAACTGTAAATCATACTTGTCCAATGAATAAGTAGTAGTTGTAATTTTTCTTAGATCTATCTAGTACAAGAACAACAAAAAAAATATTTAATTCATTTATTCGACATGAAAACTCTATTTTGTTCAACATGAACAACATAAAAAAAACACTCGTTCAGCAAGAACAAATCTCTATTTGTTCAAACATTACTGACATAAAAAATGACACTTCTGTTCAAACATGAAGAACCTGACATTTATTATCAAAACACTTATGTTCATCAAGAACAACAACAATAACACTTTATGTACAACACTTATTGTCATAAAAAAAACACTTTGTTCAGCAAGAACACACACATTTTTGTACAAAAACACACTATTTGTACAGCAGCACTTGAAAAAAAAAACACGAACATGAACAACGACTTATAATAGCACAGTTGAACATTATGAATTTAATACCCTCCACCCTCCAGGGACCCGCGGGGCCGAAGCCCGGCCACGGGCGGGACCCCCCACCCCCCGAGAGCCGCGGGGTCCCAGGCCGGCCACGGGTGGGACCCCCCCCACCCCTGGGGGAAAAACTGTATACAACAGTCGTCGTCGTCACTGCAGCTGCTGCTACAGGTTGGGTTAGGTTGGATTTATGAAAGGTTAGGTTCAGGTTTGAGTTAGGGTTGGGTTAAATTTAGGTTAATTTATCCAGACCAAGTTGATTGCGATAGTCTATGCATTCAACCCGGTCTGAAATACGGTAGTGGCCATGGGGTAGTACACTTACACCATTCTCGAGCACAAAGACTTTGTTGGAAATACATGAAATTGCATTCTTTTCCACTAAAACAGTATAATTTTTATACTGTAGAGAGCGAATTGCAAACAATTGTGCTCTCGGCACTAGGCTACTCTCTACACAGTCTCTGTACACACTCATGTTGAAATTGCTCTTTACAAAATGTGTAGGCACCCCTTTACACGCCTGCTTTACATCCCTATTTTTGAGTTTCCACGCAATATACTTTAGGACCCGGGAACAACCCCTTGGATATCAAATAACTCCCTGTCTCTGATTTTAACATTGGGGGCTTGACGTTTCACCAACTCGGGGTAGAGGGACGGATTCCAGTTGGTTAAATCCATCCGCGAGCTGATGTCTTCCCCATTTTCTAAATCTCCCAATAAATCCCCGGTTTTTACCTTTAACAGCAGAGAATCTGTATGCCCATAGTAAACTTGAACCTCCCCCTTCCTTGGCCATTGCACCTTGCACACATTGTAAAAAAACAACCATGAGCTTTTTGGAAATTTCAAGTACTGAACTACCTCCTACTATATTCTTGTTCAGTACCACATTTCTCTTTTTTCTGTGTAGAAGAACCATGCTCGCCTCTATGCTCGTGATCGCTATAAAATTGGGGTCGGCAATAATCCGTGTACACTATTGAGGGTCAGTCATGAAGTCGAAACGAAATCTGTTCTGTACGCTTTCATATATTTCATCAAACGCTAGCTTCAGAATGAATTTGTACATTTTCTTCTCTACTTTGGTATTTGCCCGAGAGCGTTTATCAACAAAAGTGTCGATAAACATCTTTAAGTAGGGTTTTTGACTGAATTGCAGGACCCTATGTATTTTAGTGATCTTGAAACCATTGTTCACCATCCAGTGCAAAAGCAAATGATGAACAACGATATTCTCTTTAGGGTTCAGATCTGCCATCAGTTTTTGCTTAGAGGGGGTTCAGTGCATCCCAATATCCGCAACCACTTATCGATTGTAGGGTCTCAGCGAGTTTCTATTCACTGGCCAATTGATATAGGGAAAAACAAAATCTTTGACAGAACCATTAAGCACCACTGAAATGTTCCCGTCAATTTCAAAGAACAATCCTTGTGGCCAATTTCTCTTAATGATGCTAGGGTCGGGGACCTCACAAGGATTTTCAAGCCATTTATAGTTCTCACACGGCGAAGAGTAGTGAGACATTGCCGAGGTGTACAATGAGTTCATGTCCAAGAACACTGCATTTGACTTTACACCGGTGCTGTTTTGTCCGCTTGGATCGGTTGTCCAAACGCGATCCCCATGAAAAACATACCCACCCCTCATTGATCTTTCTACAAAAAGGTGTTGATCTACATCAGTTATTAAGCCTATTTCCTCCCTACTAATTTTTAAATTAAAGTACATCACCAAATATAGTGTGGAAAAATAATAGCCCATATCTGGTCCAAACTCTGCATATATTTGATGTCTGTTCGTACAGACAATATTTAACAGAGTTAGAACGTCACTGACTAAGTAAAGTCTACAATAATCTCACCCATTTTTAAAACCCCCCTTAAACCACACCGTTTTGGAAAATTCTTAGTCCTCGGCTGTGCATTCAGTTTTGGTGAGTGAATTTTAGAAAGCTTCAGTTGGAGGTAGTTTCACCTCGCTTAAGCAAGCGCCAGAAAAGTAATAGTCGTATGCATATACACCTTTACAGATCAATAGGTCACACATTTCACTGTCTGGAAAGTGCTGTTTAAGCAAAGGAAAACTATCAAACTTGTCACTTTTCTGCACTTGAATCAATTGACTCAATGCCTTGGGAAAAAAACTAAAAGAATCTAAAAACCTGATTTTATTCCAGCACGTATGCCCATTATTTACTACCTGCCATTTCAACTCGAGAAGCAAAAGCTTCTCTGCTGATTTGGGAATGATGTTATAGTAGATGAATTATTTACCCATGGACTATCTACTCCCCCCCCCTTCCTGTGCATACGTGCCAGTGCCGGTAAAATAAATTTTAAATCATAATTTGAATTATGAATAAAAACTGGAATTAAAAACTGCTGGCTAACGTTTAAGTTGCATGATTGATGTGCTACCCCTCTAAAATTACCACCCCCAGAGGATATTTCCTGCCACACGTGATTTTGGTCTCTGACTTTCCCCTTCCCCCTCTTTTCCCTCTAGTCCCTTTCCCTTTATCCCCCTCTTCAAACTCCCCCTTACAAACCCAACACATTTTTTTATTTTTAATCGCGAGACGATCCTCTGCAGAAAACACCATTGGGTTATATGTATTTCTCAAACGAGAAATAGCGCCATTAGCGGTGCCAATTAATTTAGTCAGTGCCTTGACCATGCACTCTCCCTCATGCAACGTTTCAACTATTTCTAACAGCTGTAGTGTTAGAACTGTCTCTTTGCGCGTGGGCGTAGGAGACTGCAATAGCTTGATGTTCTTTGATTCGATTTGGAAATCGATGATCGTTCACTTCCACTAACTTCGCTTCACAATCTAAAGAGATTTTATTGCTCTGGAGGAGGGTGTTTTGAAAATTTTTAAAACGTAAAATATCCCTATTCCCTGAAACCGTTTCCACTGACTTGTAGCCATGCCGTCTACAATGCTTCATATGATCCCGTAGTTTGAAATCGCTACGAAATTGTGACAGGCATGTGGGACAGTAGAAACGTACAACCCCCCCCTTTTTACCCTCCCCCGGAACTCTACTGATATCTGTAATTGGGTTAAAATGATCAATTGCATTGGGGTCACTAGGTGGTGTGTACAACAGCCATACCCAGAGCTTCACCAATTCAATCAACGGGCCTCTTACTGGGAACACCACCCCCTCCTTTATAGAACGAACCCCATCTTCAAATTCAGTTTCATACTGAACCACAGTAAAGCCGATATTTAAATGGGCATTGGCCCTTTCTAAAATATCAGTAGACCTGAGTATTACTAGGTGTTTCCCCTTTCAACAAGAAAAATCTACAAGTGAAAAATCGGACCCCTACTTCCCGTGTACAGCCAAGTCGTTAAAATTCATCTTGGTAGCGTCATGTGGTAGAGGTTCGAAGGCTGACATGAGGGAAGCGTACTTGAAACATTTTTGATCTGCTTCAAAACAGATTTGCTGGACACCTTGACAACCTTCTAAATCTGGATTATATTTTAAAACTGTATCGCTCTCGGTCCGGCCACCCCCGCTGAAACTAAAATATTTTTTTTAATTAAAAAATATGACAGCTTAAATTTCAAACAAAGAAAACTACAGACCCACTACCGTTTTCGTTATAATTTTCGAGATGCGTAACAATGTGGCCTATCCAATCAATAAAAACACCCTCAAAATTCTCTAAATTGGGATAGACCACTCGCATCTCGGTATGTACATAATGATGATATACCTCACTTTTTCCCTCATTCAAATAAAACACCTTTAAAACAATACAAACCTTAATTGAATCCCTACCTTTCCACAACTGAATTTGGTTTTCTAGCAGTGCACGAATTATATCTACATATTCATGAACAATTTCTACAGGGTAAAACACAAAATTACCACCCAAAAGCGAATTAAAAGAGTCTCCAGAAGTTGCAGTGTAGACAACTATTGTATTTAAAGCTGAGTTTGACAGCTGATACTCAGGGAATGATGTAAATTGGATATTACCTTCCCCCACCGCCGCAGCGTGTATTTTATACACCCCCACTCCACCCCATGATTAATAAATATACATGTTTGTAGACATTACATCCACCTCTTAAGGTATAGTATCACCACCCCCTCCCCCCCCTTTTTCACTAAAATAGTAATGGGAAGCCACTTCAGTTGTTTGAAGTGGAAGTATGTAATCAGTGGGGGGAGGGTTCCCAGTTCATTCATTTGTAAAATCATTTAAAAGCTGTAATGCGTTTGGACTT
Source organism: Artemia sp. Qi Xiang Cuo (assembly GCF_049724085.1). Taxonomy (NCBI): domain Eukaryota; kingdom Metazoa; phylum Arthropoda; class Branchiopoda; order Anostraca; family Artemiidae; genus Artemia; species Artemia sp. Qi Xiang Cuo. The sequence goes on along the minus strand of NC_142808.1, from coordinate 49,351,258 downwards.
AGCAAAGGTAAGTCCCCCTGCTCAACTGCGCTATAATCAACATTTAAAAAATCAGCTAAAAACTCATCAATATTATCTGAAATTTCAATGGTGCTATCATACCATTGATCGATAGGCAATGCTTCATTGATAAGCGATGCTTCATTGATAGGCGATGCTTCATTGTTTAACTCGATAGACATATCTTCTTCTTCAATCGATTGCGAATAAGGAACCAGAACAACCTATAAAAGAAAAATAGCTAATTTTCAAAGTGTCTAAATCATCCCTATTTTTAAAAAATGGATTATTATTTAAAAACGCGCTTAGCAGTACCATTTAGTTCCCTACTCTATATATATTCTGAAAGTTCAAACATAATAAAATATAAAGTATTACATATAAGTTTTTTATTTTGTTAAAAAAACAAATCAAAAAAAAATCATATTAATGCTCTATACCTGCTTTGAAAAAAAAACGGGGTCTTTACTAGGTAGCCTATCCCTTTCTGGCCATATACAACTCTTTCCGATAGAAAATTGTTTTTAAATAAAAGCAGTTTATAACGTAAAGAATTTGCTATGAGGAAATTATTTCCGGGATATAGTACCTTTTTTGGCTTCACTATGAGAATTCAGCAGACTGAATGTCTACAATAATTGACCTGATTTAAAAGGGGGAACAATTTCTTTTAATATCTCTGCCACGCTTTTACTGTAATGAAATGAAAGGTTTACTTCTAGGCCCCTTAAAACTATAATATTCTAGCGAAAAATAGCATTATTAGTTTCATATGGTGAGATAAAAAGACTCTTTAACAGTAAACTAGAAATTAGCTAAAAATACTATGTGGTTGAAAAATAGCAAAGATACATATAGCGAAGATGAAAATAGCGCCTACAGTAGGCAGAGAAAATAGAAAAGATTAAAAAAAGAGCGGTTTCTTTGACAAGCAAAAAAATTACATTATATTCAGATATCTCTGAGGGGGGAGCAGTGAAATTTAAAACAAGGGAGGTGGAGGGGGATTATAGCGAAAATAACATTTTAATATCTCTGACACACTTTTACAGTGATGAAAAATAGTAAAAAGAAAAGGCTAAAAAAAAGTTGGAAGAAATAGATATTTCTATAACCAGGTAAAAATGCTTACATATTTATATTCCGGCTGCAGTTGAGTGTCAGATGGACCGGGTAAAGCATGATGGGGGGCAGACGGGCTGGTGACATCACACTCTTGCATAGCCGGACCGGAGAGTACATGGGCTTGTGCAGCCGGGCCAGTGACGGCACGGACTCGTGCAGTCGAGCCAGTGATGTCACCGGCTTGCTCAGATGAGACAGCAGGGTTCTCCATCCTTATGGCCCATTGTCTTTTTGGTTTTTTCCCAGACTGCATAGGAACTGCCTCACCCTCTTTTGCTCTCTTTGATGGAGGGGGCACACATTCTTCATAATTGTCCTTAAAAAGAAGAAAAAATTTAGTATTGAAATGATTTTTCCCTTTCTTACAGAAGAAAAATTAGTACCCCCCCCCCCAACCCCCTAACCATAATTTTGTCTAGAAAGCATTTACCGCAAAGAAGCCCCCTCCCCCCATTTTCAGTAAAGCAATTATAGCCTTAGGATAGAAATCAATGTTTCTATTTTTACCATTTAAAAAATAACTAAATTTTCCAGTCTATAGGCTTTAAAATAGAAAAAAAATTGTTAACATATAGCTTATAGGCCTAAAATTTAAGATCTTATACGTAAATGCTATTTAATTTACACATTATAAAGCTATTTAACTTTTTCTTATAAATCCCGGCCCCTTACTTTTCACGCGAAGAAATATTTTGTTTTCACATTACAATGAAGGTGTTAGAAGCGAGGCATTGCAACCCTAACCCCCCCCCCCATATAAACACTGAGTTCTCAAAATGGAAAATGAATATTATATGAAACTGACATCCATCCCCTCTTAACAATCCTCTCTTAAGCCGCTCTCCCTTTTCAGTAAAGCAAAAGTAAAATTTGCAATGAAGAAGCTATGATGTTAATTTGATCAAAAAGTATTCTTTTTTCAGTGAAACCTTTTGGCTAAGCCACTAACGTAAGGATTAAGAAGCCGGATGTACTTTAAAAGGGTGACAGTAATTATCAGCTATTTAAAACTTTGCGAGAAATCTGTAAGTCAAACCATAGTAGCTTAATAGCTCAGGTATTTAAAGAAATTTGGCTTTAAAATTTACTTGAAAAAAAAATATTTTTTTATTTTGTAATAATTATCGGCATCCGCAGAGGGGTGGGGGGAGAGGGGAGGTTTACATGGTAAAAAGAGCGTATTTTACGCTTTCTAGCGAGTATAAACAATATATAGTGGATGTTGTATTGTGTGGGGGGAGTATACCCTGAATTTACTGGAGGGGTTACTATGTAAAATAAATTTATTTGAAAATAAACTATGAAAATTTACTAAACAGAACTCACATTGTTAATCATTGTAGATGAAGTTTCCAAGTCAATAATATTCAATGTTTTATCCATTGTGTCACAGAACTTTCTGAATGTTTAATCACAACGTTTGTCCGTTATATGATAAATATCAAGGGCTATTTGTGTTTTATTTGTAAACAATTTTTACCCGACTCCCTGATTGGTTTAGAAGGAGATGTAACCGACTCCCTGATTGGCTTAGAAGGAGACACGTGATTCTGTTTCCCGTTATCAGATCAATCCACTTCCCCCACCGATTATGTAAATCAATTTCTCGGAAATTCACTTCCCCCTCGAGTCCTAGATCAATACATTCCCCACCGATTATGTAAATCAAGTTCTCGGACATTCACTTCCACCTCGAGTCCTAGATCAATACATTCCCCACCGACTATGTAAATCAAGTTCTCGGAAATCCACTTCCCCCCTCGAGTCCTAGATCAATACATCTCTTCCCCACCATTCATGCAAAGTTGCAAACTTCACCCCCAGAGTCCAATACACCTAGACGAACAACAACAAATCAATCGATCTTGATCCTATTAGACTCGATCGATTCTCCTTGAATAAATTATGTCCCGTCGGCGTTAGACTAAATTGTAGATGGCAGCAGTGGTGTGGGTTCGGAGTAATACCTGGCTCTACTCATTTCAATGCTATGATTTTACAATTAACATGAGTGGGCGCTTCGAGGGAACGCAAGCTCACATTTCCAAGAAGTTGCGAAGAAATATTCAATACCGCAGATGCCTAGCCCACATAGGGAACATTATTGTTCTTTTTGAAGATATTTGCAAAAGCGCTGGAGGCATCATTGATTTTGCCGAGTTGTTCTCTTTAGCGAAAAATAACAGACGAGGGTTGCTATTGGTTTACAGAGCATTCACTTTTGCAAAAAGTTTTCGAGTGACATTGGTAAAAGGTTAAAGTATATTTAGCAAGATGAAAATCATCAAGAAAAGATTGGAGTCAACTATGGGAAACAATCGACTTGATCCTCTCATCCTCGTGATATCAGAAAAAGCCCTACTGGAAAAATTAATCTCAACCTACTAGTAGAAAAGTTGAAAAGCCCCACAACCTTAAAGTTTAACGTATTTTCTTTGTCTTGATTTTGCTTTTATACCTGAGTTTTCCTCTACAACACACGACACTTTTCTGCAACTAATAAACATTATTTTAAGACACCAAAACAAAGTAAAAATTTGGTTGTCGTCGGCACCTACCCGAATTCATCGGCGCATTCCAGTCCAGTAAAAATGTCTCCAGAGATGACCTAACCTTAATAAATTATTTTCATGGGCAGTAAAATTATGCATATTAACAATTGTTAATACACAGGATTTATAGAGGGAAAGACAGGCAATGTTTGATCTTGGGTAAGTGATTGACTTGAACTTTCAGGGACAGCTCACTGGCCCGAGAAGAAAATACATTTTGCTTGGGGAGGCTGTTAGGAGGCACAAACAACTTTTTGTCACTGATCAGTTAGAAACTAGCAGCCATAAGTCCTTGGTCCTAAAGGAACCTAAAGTAAACAATAGAACCGGTTTGGGGGCACAAAACTCTCTACAATGAGGCCCAAGAAGCGTTTTAAACTTTTTTTCCAACAAGCTTGAAACATATCCATAAGTTCCTTTGGTAAAGGGTGCCCCAATGAAGAATGAAAAAACTATTCCTCCAAATAAGGGGCCCAATTCAAGGAGTAGAAAAGGGTCAATGAACCTTCATGGCTTGAACCTTTTAAAATTGGCTTGAAACCTTAAATCCCTGAACCAAAGGAGCCCTACTGCACAAAAACTTTTTAATTTGGGGACATGAGACCTCTAAAAAGGAAGGCCCAAAAAATTGAAAATTAGGGACATGGGTTTCACAAATAAAGAGAACCTACACTTGTTCCTAGAAGTCAACAAAGGAACCTAAGCTTGGATCTACATCATATCCAAGAATAGGAACATGCTGTCAATGTTTATTTAAGATATATATTAAGCAAAATATCCGTCTAAGATTAGGCATTCTCTGATTATTCGGAGTATTACGATATATAGAGCCATCAGGGGGGGGGCCGTGTCAAAAATGCAAATAGGATGTCTCTAACAGCGTATAAAATTGTGGCGGCTATTTGAGCACTTAAACAGAGCAGGGTGGGCAGCTACCCCCAAAGTTTTAAAGGGGGCTACTAAACACAAGCTATAGATTTCAAGGACGGTGCTTCAACCAATTCCAAATGCTAATAGATTCTTAAATAACATTAATTCCTTTCATTTTATATTTTTACACTCCTATTAAGATACTTAATAGACTAAAAAATTGTTACAATTGTAATATACAAAGGTGTTATATATTTCAAATTTAACTTTATGTTTGTAATTTCAGCATTAGATGGATTTAGAAGTTCTGCAAATAAAATTAAAGCAGCTACTGCTAAAGGATTCCGGCTACAGCACAAGAAATTTGATTTTACCTTTACCCTTCAGTTTTTAGGAGCAACTTCCAGAAGACTCACACAACCTCAATAACTCTGCAAAAGGAAGACTTGCTTAAAAAGATCAAAGCTTTTGTTCAGTTAATGTTGGACAATAACTTCTGGTTTGGAAAACAAAGTTGGACCACCAAGACCATTTAATGCCAAAGCTTCACATGTAAATTTCAAGTGTATGCCTATGCAACAAGAATCTTTCAAATATTGTGAATCAGTTCCTATGTTAACAATAGACAAGAGAACAAATCCCCTGCAAAAATCTTCATACAAACAGATGTTTTTCCAAGTTGAATGACTTTGTAAATAACAATGACTTTGTCAGCAGCAAACGTCATGACTCACGAAGGCACGTGAACTACCTGTACAAGAAGCATCAAGCAGAGGATCAGCAGCAACCACGAGAGCATCAACACATCCGATGTCATGTTGAAAAGCAAATTGATGAGGAGGCATGTAAACTTTTTCAAGCTCTTTTACTAAAAGTAGTTATAAAGCTTGCATAAACTGGTTGATACAGTTATGGGTCCGAAAGATATGCATTGATTAGAGGTTTTCTTTTTTTTTTTTTTTTTTTTTTGAAAAGGAGAAACATATCCAATGCAGAATGTTTATGGATCCAAACCTAGTAGAAAAAATCAACTGCAGTAATAACATGAGACGTTATAAAGCGCAGGACCACCATTTTTGATATGTAGCATGAATTCCATCCATGTTTCATGACAGCTTTGGCTTAAGATGCATAATATCATCAACATTAGATATTAAACATACTGCATAATCAGAGTGAGGGAATGCATGCAAAAATTGGTCATGCTCTTCAACAAATTTTTGTTCAAGTTGGGGGTATTGTGGAGAGAATTCAGCCTGACAGAAAGAAAAACAATCGGATAAATAAACACCACCAGAGAAAGGAAGTTTTGGGGATCTTTGAATAGAGCAATGACCAAAGGAAATGAGGGTTTAATTTGATTTTTTGTGCTGTCTATTCTCTGATTTGCTTGTGGAAATTCTGAAGTTCCTTGGCAAACTTCTTTTTTGTTGGGATGCAGATGGAACTAAGAAGTCTACTACTAACAACTCATCGCAGCACCAAGCCACCTGAGACCAACACAGCTGCGCACGCTCCTCCTCCATCCCAATCTATTCAAAGCCTCCCTTTTTACACCCTCTCACGAACTTCCCATTTCCTTTAAATCTATTTTATGACGTCCTCCCACCCCAGACGAGGACGACCTGTTTTCTTTTTAGCCCTAGACGGTTGGCCGAAAAGAACAATCTTCGGCAATCTGTCATCCTTCATCCGCACAACGTGCCCTAGCCATCCCAACCTTTCTTTCATTATACCCCTAGAGAGCGGTATTGAACCACATTTTTCGTACCGCCTATTGTTTGAAATACAGTCAGTCAGCCGGGTACCCAGAACAATCCTTAAGGAATTTCTCTGGAAAACATCTAGCAAATCTTCTTCCGCTTTTCGAAGCGCCCATACTTCAGACCCATATTTGACTACTTTCATTACTGTAGCTTCTTATATTCTAATCTTAGTTTGCAGACTTATCTTCCTATTCTTCCAAATTTCTTTTAATTGTGAAAAAACACTCTGAACCTTGGCTATTCTACTTTTAACATCTTCACTACTCACACCATCTTAACTAATAATACTACCAAGGTAAGTGAAGCTGCCCACTTGATCAATCTTTTCATTACCCAACGTCACCTTTTCATCTTCACTTATTCCTAGCCTTAGTGACTTAGTCTTCTTAACATTAATTTTCAAACCTATTCTAGTACCCTGAACTCGCGAAATCTCTAAAAGTTCATTCATTTTGCTCACACTTTCCTCTAGGATGCTTAAATCATCAGCATAATCTAAGTCCACAACACTTTTTCCTCCTCATTTGATTCCGTGGTCTCCGATTGCCTTTCCTGTGCTCCTTAATACAAAGTCCATTAAAATAATCCACATAAAGGGGGATAGAACACAACCCTGCTTAACACCTGATTTATTACAAAAGCAGCTACTAACCTCATTTCCTACCTTAACCGCAGCAGTGTTATTCTCGTATATAGCACTAATCACTTTAATGTATTTGTCTGATATACCATATAAGGATAAAACCTTTGCTAAAGCTCTTCTATCAACAGAATCAAACGCTAGCTCATAATCTATAAAACTAAGGACTAAAGGTGATTGACAACTCAGGCACTTCTCAATTATTGACCTAAGAGTGAAAATTTGGTCGACGCATCCTCTACCTTTTCTAAAACCGCACTGTTCTTCTCTTAAAATATTATCTACGGCATCTCTCAGTCTAAAAAGTATCATATTACTAAGTAATTTGCTACCTACAGAGACCAGACTAATGCCTCGATAATTACCACACTCACTTTTAACACCTTTCTTGTAAAGTGGCTTAATTAATGTTTTCCTAAAATCATTTGGTACTTCCCCTTTTTCAAAAATCATATTCATAATCTTCAGTAGCTTATTTCTAACCTCAGAGCCACCACATTTAAGAAACTCATTTAGTACCCTATCAGCACCTGGATCCTTATTATTTTTTAATCCTTTTAGTACTGTCATTAATTCTTCCTCGCAAAAGAAATCTTCCTTCACATTCAAGGTATCACAAACTTTTTCGTTTTCCTCAATATCTTTTCTTGCAAATCTATCTCGGTTTAGCAAATTCTCAAAATGTTCTCAAATTAACAGGACTAGACTGTGATTAGCTGCATTCAATCCATAGAGTCAGCCAAAACATTGCTGAATCATGTGATTGGGAGAGACTGTGATTTTTTTACCACTTAAGAGAAGTTCCTGGGTGGCAATGCTCCAATGGAAAAGCACAAGATTCTGTTGATTGTAAAACATGGCATATCTCTCAACAACAAATATCAAGGAGAATACGTTTTTCCTCAGTGGGCAGTGGTGAGCGCACGATTAGCACGACAAGTGGTACCTTTATCATGGACAGGATTGTAGAAACACTATCACAAAACAGTTTAGTGCTGATTGACACTCAATTACACATATCCAGTAGATTTGGTGTTTTTTGGTACTCAATGTACTCAATTATATAAATGTTCTTATGAAAAGCAATACGCATTATTATTTCCTTTTCAATAAAATATTCATATAAAAAAAAAGTTAATTATTCTGTTACTATTTCATATTGATTCTATAACAATAAGCCTGTTTTTCGCTATTGCTTTAAACAATGTATCAAAATCTAAATTAGTAAAATTATTTGGGACCTGGACCATGTGGTATATTCCCCCTCCCCCAAATTATGAGATCTAAAACCACTACTGATATAAAAAAAAAAACACTAAAAAAAACACTTAAATTTTGAAATTTCAACTTTTTTATACACAAAATGTCCATCAGATTATAATATTTCCTTCAATTATTATCCCCATATCAAATCCCTTTGAAATAATATTCTTTCAACAATTCTATTAAAATTACTTTCGTAAATCTGAACTTCACTGAGCCAAGATTATAGTTATCCAATATATGTTATCTGCTTTTTAAAATTATTCTGAATATTTTGATAAATACTCCCAGCAATTCTAGAAAAAACTAGATTGCAGAAAGTTAATACACTGCAAATTCCCATATCAAAAAAAAAAAAACCTATGATGCATGATACAATTTAATTGATGGAAAAAATATGATACTAGTTAAGTGGTTGGCATCTCTAGCAGGAAAAAGTATAAACTTTTGATAACTATTTCTAAAATTCTAGAATATTTATTTATATCAATCTTAAAAGACTTTTAATTTACCCCCCCCACCTCCCTCACTAAACTGCAGGGATATTTTCCTAATTATTTATAGTGCTGGAACTTTTATAGGCCAACACTTTTCTTAAAAACAACGTAAGGAAAAACAAGCATTACCAAAATTTTTTTGCAGGTCCAAAACCACACGTGAAAATATAATTTGGGGTTAATGTTATATAATAACGACTCTCCACTAGGATACATGGTGGAACTAAACTGGGGAAACTTTAAGATTGATAATTTTATGCTCATTTACATAGTTTTGCCAGCACTTTCACTACTTGCCCCCCCCCCGTAATTGTCTCATAGAACAATAGGCTATATACAAACTGACAAAAACACTGTTGAAATTCTAAGTTTATAATATGCAGTAAGATATGCAACCATATCTCGCTTCTTTTTTTTACTTTCATCCATGTTTATAAGTCAGTTTTGACAATATAATTTCATTTTATCTTAAACAAATCCATCACTTTTGAAAAATGATACTATTCACCTAATACATTGCTTCAACCAAGAAATATTACAAATCTACAAAACTTTGCTGACCCATGAAAAACATAATTTCTGAAATTTTCGTAAATATACATTGCAAATGCTTTGGTTGAATAGTGTCATTTTTGCAATCTAATAGCTGTCTTTCCAATACAATAAAATAAATTATAAGATCAGAATAAAAAATCTGAAATATAGATAGAAATAGCAGAGGTGTTTTTGTGTTTAATTGAAACTTGTTGCAAAGGCTAAAACAAATTATGAATTTCATTTATTCTAATCTTTCCGTTTTTTTAAATAGCCTAGGAGTATATAAGAACATAAGAGGGGGCCTGGGGATCAATTTTCAAAAGGACAAAAAAAACATAAAAATAGACATAAGGTTAATAATTAAAAAAAAACATTTTATTTTTTTTGTTCTAGCATGTCTCATTATGTAGAGCTGCTGGTAAAGGTCTAGAGTAGGGGATATTGAGAAGAAAACATGTTAATAAAACAATTCTTACTTCATAATATAAAACAATTCTTACTTCATAATATGTAGAGTGATTATAGTTAACACATTTTGACTGCATCTCTTCTATACTTTACTCCCCCCCCCCCCCTAATATGGAAATAATATAGCCCAATATATATATATATATATATATATATATATATATATATATATATATATATATATATATATATATATATATATATATATATATATATATATATATATATATATATATATATATATATATATATATATATATATATATATATATATATATATATATATATATATATATATATATATATATATATATATATATATATATATATATATATATATATATATATATATATATATATATATATATATATATATATATATATTTAAAATACATCATACCACTCGTTGCTCTTGCTTTTCTGGTTCTTGGTTTGCCACAGTTGATGCAATTTATAGGTAGGCTACATGGGTTGAAACAAGAGAGATGCATTAGCAGAATACATTGGAAATGTATAATTTGGGCTATGTATTTGCACATTAGGGGAACTGGGGGTAAAGCATGGTGAAGCTTTAGTCAAAATGTGTCAGCTAAAGTTATTCTGCATATTATAAAACTAGAATTGTTTTCTCAACATATTTCCTTCTTGATTGCCCCTACTCTAGACCTTTGACAGGCTTCTATTTCTTACCTTTACCAATTTGGGCTATATATTTAAACATTCATGAAGGGAGGGTGTAAATAAAGTAATACGTTTTTAAAAATACCTTAATATAGCTTAAATAAGTATTTAGGAATTTTCTACAGTAGTTTTGAAATACTAAAGTCTTAGCCTACCTTCAAGAGACACCCACTTTTAAACTAAAATCAGATATATTACTAGAACCAGACATCATACCATTGAGGAGGAGGGTTGGTGGAGATTGTCAGAAACGCAACCTTAATATTTCGGAATAGCACAATGGCCTGCAAAAAATGTATTGGAGTAAACCTTTATATTAACAGAATATACAGATAGCTAAGAAACAACTTACCTCTAGAATCAGAATTTCATCCTGAATCCAAATATGACATTTATTTCAATCCCAAATTAAATTTTAAGGTCTTTACAGACCCTCAAAGATAATATCTTTTTCTCCTAAATTAGATACAGCTTATATACCCGTGTTAGAATCAATGTTCTAGTTTAGCTACTTTTGCTATCTTGGAAAGGGGTTAGTTTAGGAAAATGAAACTTTCAGGGATGGCTCTACAGACTAAAGTATGTCCTGAGAAGGTATTTTGAAGTATCTACCTTCACTCCTTTTCCTTCTAGAGGGTCCTTTGATGTCAGAGACCTTAGATGACCTTCAAAAATCTTTGTCTTGTAAAAGTGAAACATTGCAAAATAGACCTTCTGCTTAAATGAAGTACAAGAAAATTATTTTCTGCTTTATAACTTTGCTTAATCCTAATTTATGAGGTATCAAAAATCTGCAAATACACTTCCTAAATTTAGAAAAAGAACCCATTGACATGGCTTAAAATTCTACTCAAATAACAGGAAATGTATTTTCAGAACTAAAACCAGAGAAAGAGAAAGTGATAACTAAAAATTAAGATAAAATATTGTTTTATCAAATTTCAAGATATTTTGAAGTATCTACCTTTACTCCTTTTCCTTCTAGAGTGTCCTTTGATGTCAGGGATCTTTGATGACCATTAAACCTTCAAAATAATGTATCATTCTAAGGAATTTTTGTAGGCTACTTTTAATTGAAAAATAAAGAAAAACATTCTTAGAGCATCTATTTTGTTTTTTAGTCTACACTTCACCCATATAGACATAGACTATATTCAATATAAAATGGATTTTCAGTCGACTACTTTAAAATCCAAGCGTTTGAGAATACTGGCAAGTAGCCTAGGCAAATTTCTAAAACTTAGAAATCAGAACATGGTTAGCATAGGGTAAAGATACCAATGAATCAACAGTTTTTGTAAAAAAAAAAAAAGAAATAAGCACTTTTTCTACTCTGGAAGGCCTAACTTAAAGACTTTTGGTTTGAAAAGGGTTTCAGTATGTAGTAAAAACATCTAAGAATCTTACTGTTTGATTAGCAGTTTGAAGTTTTATCAGAAAAGATACAAAACTCCGATTTTCTGAAATTGGACTCCTTTTGCCTACAAATTCGACAGAACAAAAAATTTGCCTGTTTTCAACGTTAGTTGGATCCCAATTCGACACATGTCAAAATACTTGGGGAATACTTGTGGGCAGATCCTTGTGCATTCAACATGACTATTCTGTTTACTTTATTTCCTTGTTTCTCTTCAACTTTGTTTAATGTGTAAACGCACAAAACACTATTCAGACAGTGGAAGGAAAAAATTGAAAAAATTGTCTCAGGTATAGGAACAAAATTGGATAATAATTTGGAGTGTAATCTTGTGACGTAGGTCATATGCCTTTTTTCTTTTTTTTTCACATTTTTGAATATTTGCCACAAGAATAGTATCACCAAACGCTATCTGGAATGGGGCACTTCTTCTCAGCTTTAATGGTTCAGCAAAGATTTCTTTGTTGTTCACAGGAAAAATATTATTGTTATTATAACTGAAAAGTTTTCAAGTTCACAGGAAAAAGTTTATGGTTATTATAACTGACTTAGTGGAATTTATGTTTGTATGTAAATTCTTGGCCTCGTCCTAAACATGGGTAGGATTTTGATGGGGCCACTTTTAACATTTCTATGATATACTTCGAGGATCAGCAGGTAATCTACAAATTAAACCTTTGAGGGAATCTCTTACCAATTTCATTAAATCAGTACTAAATATGAGAGTAGGCCTAACAAAGTTCCGCTCGGAATTCTACATCAAATAGGGAGGAGATCAGAGAGAATATTTTTGTATTTTACAAATTGGGATCTATATTTGAAAGAAACATATACAAAATTTGTTATGAAAGTTTACTTCAAAGTTATTAAGAGATAAATGAGTCAGGATGGTGCGATAAAACAACTCAAATGCTTAAAAATATGAACACGGTATGAGGCCAAGTGGTACTTTCTCAGATGATGGAAAAAATCTTGCATCTGGTGCCAAATCAGTAAAACTATGATTTAATAAAAACATTTTTTTATGTTTTTTTTTTCATGTGAAATATTATTAAAAATAATAATCATCAAAATCTCTCATTGTTGAGAAAGTACCCATAAGTTTGACAACTGTTTTCATCAGAGGACCCTTGAATTTGGACACCAATTGTTTCTCATCTGTTTAACATGTTCAGAGAAGTTTTGACAGTAACCTATATTTCGACAGGGTCTGTTGCTGTCTGTCAAAAATTTTGACGAAGTTACTAGCCTACAAGATATTCTCAAAAGAAATGAGCCTCATGATAGAAGTCAGTATCTATGTTTGAATTTGGCTGAAGAAACATTTTTAGTTGCCCTGGTATTTCACTACATCAGACAAGAATTTTCAACACATGGAACAAACTTTTGTCAATATAATATTAGCTGCCATTTTTAAATTGATTTAATCAAGAAAAGGCCAATGTGGCTACATTTTAGCAAAGATCAGATGCATCTTGACACATTGGTGCTGATCCCAATTTTTTTGCAAAAAAAAATAACCAAGTAATGACAGGTAGGAATTGCCTGAAAACAAAGCTAGATCTTAGAAAATGGCACTGGAACTTTTGATTTCTGATTGACTGAGTGCCCTCAGTCAACCAGGTATTCAACAATAATCTCAGTCAGTAATCAAAGTTTATTCAACCATTCCTTCCAGATGAAGTGCCTCTAGGGGAGAAAAATGAACAAATATTATTACATTGAATCTTTGTGGGTCTAAACTATAGGCAATACTAAATAATTGCCTCTGACTTAAGCAGGAGTAGAAATTCCAATTTCCCCTCTAATGAACATCCTGAATAATCCAGGGGGAATGGGGAATTCCTAGGGGGAGGAGGAATTCTCTGCAGTGAGTATTTTCCAGGGGGGATAAACACTGACTCCCAGGGAAACAACAGCATGAACAGATTTCTCTGAGATATGAAATTTAAAACAAAAATGAGGATATTGATTCTGCTTTGCCCCTCCATATTGTTGAAAATCCAAATCATTTAGTTCTGTTTGGTGAGGCAACTGAAGCAAATGTGAGGCTTCCCAAATCTGAAGCAAAGGGCTTCAAAAATTCTTTTAGGACAGCAATTGAGATTAAAAAATCTATAAACAGACACTTTGCTTTAAATAGAGATACTGGAGATATTCCTATAAACCAATTTACAACTTAAAATCATATGATTAAAATAATATTTTTCTTCAATTTCAATTAAGATCTTCTGACCATACTTTTAATGAAAATTAGGTCAGTAGACAAGCTAAGTCCATCAATAAACAGAGAATTCTTGCCTGATCTGATTGTTAAATAGTCTTTCACTTATTTAGCTTGGTCTGTTTGATTCAATCTTTCTTCTCTGGTAAGAGCTCCTTCAAAAGGTTAGTTTTCCTTTTTTCTGAGCACTGAAGATGGCAAGGCAGAAGTTCCTGACAAAATATCTGCTTCTGTCATTTTTATTCTTTTCTGTCTACTGACTGACATTACCCTCATTTTTGATTTTCTTATTTTTTCTTTCTTTGCCATATATTGATCATGCTTGTAGCCCTTTCTGTCTTTAACAGCCCACAGAAATATTATAATTTCATTGCAACTAATATTTCACCATTTTAAAATTACAACTACCTTTACTATAATACACTTTATCATTGTCATAACAAGAATATGAAGTCAGGCAGACAGGCTTTTAAACCAGGTAATACAGCTATACATAAAACAAAATAATATCCAATCCTGACACTACCAGGCTCTTCATGCTTTTGTGCTGTGAAATAAAAGATACTAGTAAAATACCAGTAAAATGCATAAAATACTGGTAAAATAGATAAATTTCACAAAATAGGTAAATACCAAATTTACAGGGGTCCATAAAATTATGGTATAAAATACCCAATTTTACCACTTACAACACTAATATAAAGCTAGAAAGGATTTGCAATGGATATGAACATCATATTGGATTGAGAATAAAATTCTGATTCCATAGGTGTTTCCTGTCTATCTGAACATTCAGTTAATACAAACATTTGTCAATAATTCAAGAAGATTGCTTAAGCTGTCTCTCAACAATTGTGAAGTCCTAGCCTAGCACACCTTTTATAGTCAGTACTAAAGAAGTTTCCAATAGTGGCTTCTGATGCAAATTCAGCATCTGCAGATGAATGGTTTTCATCTCTTAGACTTGCCATTATTCCTAGATTTCTCATTAGCCTAGTGTCAAGATTGATTTAGCCTAGTAAAACTAGTTGTTGGTATATGAAACTAAGAGAGGAAAAAAAATTATAAATGAAAAATAAATAAAAAAAAGGTGAGGAAACAAGGATTTTGTCAGCCAGTGGAAAAAAATGAAGACAAAGAACAAGCAAATATTTTGAAAAGGACCTCCACCAACTTGTCCTCAGTGCTAAAAAAAAAAGACAAAACAAAACAAAAAGAAAAAAAACAAACAAACATCTAGCCTTTCAAACTTTCTAGTTGTTGCAGAGTAAATATGTTCTACTTTCACCCTCTGCATCACCAAATTAATATTCTAGGAGAAGGAATAGAGTACTTCAAAATACTTTCCTGAAACATGATTTAGTATATAGGGCCTAGATGGACATCCGCCACATGGCTAATATGAGAGTAAACTTCATTTGTGATACAAATGGATGTTATATTTAGATTGAGGATGCAATTCTAGGTATATATTTGCGCATGAGGGGGGTGGGGGTATATATTCTGTGAATATATACTACTACTACTAACAACTCACCACAGCACCTAGCCACCTGAGGCCAACACAGCTACACACACTCCTCCTCCATCCCAATCTATTCAAAGTCCCCTTTTTATGCCTGCCCATGAAGTTCCCATTTCCTTTAAATCTTTCTTTATGACTTCCTCCCACCCCAAACAAGGATGACCAGCTTTCCATTTAGCCCTAGACAGTTGGCCAAAAAGAACAATCTTTGTCAATCTGTCATCCTTCATCCACACAATGTGTCCTAGCCACCTCAACCTTTCTTTCATTATAGCCCTAGAGAGCAGTATTGAACCACTTTTTTTGTATAGCCTATAGTTTGAAATACAGTCAGTCAGCCAGGTACCCAAAACAATCCTTAAGCAATTTCTCTGGAAAACATCTAGCAAATCTTCATCTGCTTTTTGGAGCGCCCATGCTTCCAAGCCATATTTGACCACTATCATCACTGTAGCTTCTAATATTCTAATCTTGGTTTGCAGACTGATCTTCCTATTCTTCCAAACTTTTTTTCAACTGAGAAAAAACACCCTGAGCCTTGGCTATTCTACTTTTGACATCTTCACTGCTCCAACCATCTTTACTAATAATACTACCAAGGTAAGTGAAATTTTCCACCTTAACAATCTTCTCATTACCCAACCTCACCTGTCCATCTTAACTTATTCCAAGCCTTTGCAACTTAGTCTTTTTAACATTATTTTTCAAACCTATTCTAGAACCATAAAATCTCATAGCCCCTAAAACCTCTTTCATCTTGCTGACATTGTCATCTAGGGTGCTTAAATCATTAGCATTACTTAGATCCGGGAGATTTTTTCATCCTTATTTGATTCTGTGGTCTCCCATTGCCTTTCCTGTGCTCCTTAAGACAAAGTCAATAAAAATAATCCATATAAAGTGGGATAGAACACAACCCTGCTTAACTCCTGATTTAATACACAACCAGCTGCTAACCTCATTTCCTACCTTAACTGCAGCAGTGTAATGCTTGTACATAGTACTAATCACTTAATGTTTAAACCTTTACTTTAATGTTTAAAACCTTTACTAAAGCTCTTCTATCAACAGAATCGAAAGCTTGCTCATAATCTATAAAACTGAGGACCAAAGGTGTTTGAAAACTTAGGCACTTCTCAATTACTAACCTAAGAATGAAAATTTGGTTGACACATCCTCTACCTTTTCTAAAACTGCACTGTTCTTCTTTAAAAACTTTGTCTATGGCATCTCTCAGTCTAAAATGTATCATATTACTAAGTAATTTACTACCTACGGAGACCAGCCTAATCCCTTGATAATTACCACACTCACTTTTATCACCTTTCTTATAAAGTGGCTTAATTAAGGTTTTCCTAAAATTGTTAGGTAGTTCCTCTTTTTCAAAAATCATATTCATAATCTTCAGTAACATATTTCTAACCTCAGAGCTAAGAAATTCATGAATTTCCTAGCTAGAACTACTTGTCTAGAATTTTACCTTAGAACTATATATGGGGGAGTTTTACCCGATTACAAATATAATAAGCATTTCTATTGGAAATGAATTTCAGCCCCCCCCCCTATATAGGCTATACCTAACCTAACCCTGAATTGGCATATATAGGGGGGGTGGGGTCTAAAATTCATTTCCGATAGAAATGATTATTAGGCTATATTTGTAATCAGCATAAAAAAGGCATTGAATGGTGTATTCACTTTTGTCCAAACTCAATAATATGATTTCATAGAACTTTACCAAAGAAGCTTTAAACATTGGCCTTAAAAAATAATTCAAGAAAATTGCCTAAGATGTCTCTCAATAGGCTAATTGTGAAGTCCTACCCTAGTAGCCTGGCCTAGGCTATACCTTTTATAGTCAGTACTGAAGAAGTTTCCAATAGTTGCTTCTGATGCAAATTCAGTATCTGGTGTTGAATGGTTTTCATCTCTTAGACTCGTCATTACTATATATGGGGGAGAACTATATATGGGGGAGTTTTACCCAATTACAAATATAATAAGCTTTTCTATTGGAAATGAATTTCAGCCCCCCCCCCCCCTTTATTTGCTATACCTAACCGAACCCGGAATTGGCATATTTAGCCTGTAGGGAGGCTGAAATTCATTTCCAATAGAAATGCTTATTATATTCGTAATCAGCATAAAAAAAGGCATCAAATGGTGTATTCACTTTAGTCCTAACTCAATAATATGATTTGGTATATATTGACCCCTTTTTTATGTTGATTATGAATATAATAAGCATTTCTATCGGAAATGAATTTCAGCCCCCCCCCTAAATAGGCTATACCTAACCTAACCCTGAATTGGCATATATAGGGGGGGGCTGAAATTCATTTCCGATAGAAATGATTATTAGGCTATATTTGTAATCAGCATAAAAAAATGCATTGAATGGTGTATTCACTTTTGTCTTAACTCAATAATATGATTTCATAGAACTTTGCCGAAGAAGCTAACAGTTAAATATTGGCCTTAAAAAATAATTCAAGAAAATTGCCTAAGATGTCTCTCAATAGGCTAATTGTGAAGTCCTACCCTAGTAGCCTGGCCTATACCTTTTATAGTCAGTACTGAAGAAGTTTCCAATAGTTGCTTCTGATGCAAATTCAGTATCTGGGGTTGAATGGTTTTCATCTCTTAGACTCGTCATTACTCCTTGATTTTCCATTATCACCAAGCTTGATTAGTAGCCTATAATTGGACAACAAATCTATCACATTAGCCGTTTTCCTGGCATACAGGACATATCGTAACTTTTTGAAAATCATTGCGTTTTACATTGCGTTTTACGTTTTACACTGCGAAAAAATGGAGAGCTAAAATAGCTACCATTCGCTTTCATTGAATTTTTTTTATTAGGGGCGTTTTTTAAAAAATCAAGATATTATTGAAAAAAAAAGGGCGGATTATTATGCCCGTTTTTTAAAACAACAATGTGCTAAGAAAATAAATAATTTTTAAGAAAAAGCTTAAAAGTAAAATATTTGAACAAAGATCTTACATCTTTGGTCGTTTTTGTGCAAGCGTCTTTCATCATTCTGCTCTAATCGGCGGTCTGAGAACAATGATGAGTAGATAATCAAAGTTTTCTCTCATCATTGTTCTATATGGCAGAACAGTGGTGGTCTTCACACTTTTTGCTAACATCAGAGAGCTGTAAGATCTTAGAACAGAGATGAGTAAAAAAACAATAATCTTTGCAAAAAGATGTAAGATCTTAGTGCTAAAAAACGGGCCAGTTATAATTTACCCTAAATTCTTTGTTTACTAACACAAATACAGTCATTGCTAAATTTGTAAGCTAACCCGTTTTGTCCGGGGGGGGGTCGAAAAAAGATCTACGGTTTATTAATAAATCAAAGTCCTATTAAGTTTTGTCCTTAAATTTGTTATAGATTTGGAACTGCACTAAACTCAATCCAATCAGCTGTAGCAATGCAGTATATAAGAGAACAGCAGTTTACAAACCAGTTACAAAGAATACAATGTAAATATTTAATTTTCTTATTCAGGGTGCCTCGAAATAAAGAAAATAGTACACTTTTCCAAGAATTAAATAAAAAACAAGTTTTTTTAACTGAAAGTAGGGAGCGACATTAAGACTTTAAACGAACAGAAATTATTTCGTATATGAAAGGGGCTATTCCGTCGTCAACGCCGCACTCTTTACGCTAAAGTTTAATTTTTATTGTTTTAAAATGTAAAGTTGTGACAAAGAGCAATCGTAAGCATAGAGAGCGAGGCGTTTAGAAAGAGGAATGGCGGGTTTATCTTCCTCAACACCTTGCTCTTTACACTAAAGCTGTTAACACTTTTAAAAAGCTTCATTCTAATTAAACGGCTACCTTAACTGATTAGCCGCAGTAGTGAGCAGTAGAAATAACCTGGACATATAACGAGACGTACAACCTGAGGGACTAAACCAAGTCATTGCTCCTGTATTTGGGCACTATTAAAGGTCTGAGACGTACAACCTGAGACACCTGACCATAATTCTTGCCTGGGCATCCAAACCTGTCAGAATAGGATCAGCTCAAAGGGTTTAAATTTTAATCGCTTACTAACTAAGGGTAAATGTGAGGCAATGGTGACTCCCACGCAACATTATATAAATGTCAGTATATGATTAGCATATGTTCATCCTTCACAAGTCAATTGATTCAAGTACAGAAACGCGATTGGGATCATCCTAACTTCACTTCCTGGCTGTGGCTGCTATAATACACAAGTATCAAGTGAGGAGTGCAGCTAATATAAAATAATGTCCAGTATTGGAGTAAGTATAAAGAAGAAACTAATAAAGTCGTTTACATTTTAGGCAATGATACGACAGCCCATAGTTATCAATGACCCAACCGCCAAGGGCCCCAATGCCCCTCCCCTCCAAATTTTTAATCCCCTCTTTTTTCACTTTTTTTGTTCTTTTAATTTTTGATGCTTTTTAAACTTTTTTTAACATAGAAATTTTTTCAACTTTTTTTATGTTTTAAAATGACATGGGATATACCTAAAACAAAAAACAATCAAATTTAATATTTTCGAAATATTGAAATGATTACGAATTAGATATGTTAGTCGTGATTTTTACTATTGGAAAAATAATGTGTGTACTAACACGTTTCTTTTTTTAGACTGAATTTTTTGGACATAAATTATTCAACTTTTTTTGTATCTATGCAGCCGACTGCATAATACTCTATGGCTGGTCATCGACAGCGCAAAGAATACGCAAAGATAAAAAAAATTAAGTAAAAAAACGTCATTACAAATATGGTTTTTCTACCACAAAAAATCACGAGTATCATATGTATACTATTTTCATTTTGTTTTTTAAAAATGTCACAAGTGAATTTCTATGGCACTTATAATTTTTTGGATTGATGAACATGGTTTTTGGATTTTTTTTATGTGGCTGCCTCAGTGGTACTCTATGGTTGGTCATCGATACTACCTAGTTTATGGTATATTTCAATCAGTATTTTTTGTACAGTTGTAGGATAAAGATTTGCATCATCTTTGAAAAAAATGTGAAGATAAATTATTCGAGGAAAGTGTGTACACATGATATAGTCATCATTGCGTTGAATACTGACAAAGACAAATATTTGAACTATGAAACAAGTATCTGTCCGTTTATTCACACAGGTATAAATACCTGTGAGAGAAGTAAAAATACCTACAAACACACAGAGTCAGACATAAAATCATACAAAGACAGACATAGAGACAAGCAAACATCCGCTCAGAAATACATGCATAGAGAGAGAGAGAGGAACAAAAAAAAACTTTATAAACGCATAGTAAGACACAAAATCAAACAAAGACAGATATAGAAAAAAGCAAATATCTGTTCAAACACGAAGCCATAGAGAGAGAGAGGCAAAAATACTTACAAACACAGAGTCAGACACAAAATCACATGACAGACACAGAAACAAGCAAACATAAAATCAGACACACAGGCACCAAGAGAGAGAGGCAAAAATACTTACAAACACATAGAGTCAGATACAACACCATACTTAGACAGACATAGACACAAGAAAACAGCCGCTCAGACACACAGGCACAAAGAGAGAGAGAGGCAAAAATATCTACAAACCCGACAAACATCCACTCAGACACACAGGAATAGAGAGAGAGAGAGGCAAAAATGCTTACAAACACACAAAATCAGACATAAAATCACACAACTACAAAAAGAAAGACAAGCAAAGATTCGCTCATTCACACATGCCTAGAGACATAGAAGCAAAAATACCTAAAAACGCATAGAGTTAGACACAAAATCATACAATGACAGACACAGGGAAAAGCAAACATCTGTTCAGACAAACACAAACAGAGAGAGAGAGAGGCAAAAATACCTACAAATATACAGAGTCAGACAAAAAATGACGCGAAGACAGACATAGAGACAAGCAAACATCAGCTCAGACACAGGCATAAAGAGAGAGGAAAAATACCTACAAACATAAAGGCAGACATGGAGAAAAGTAAACATTCGCTCAGACACACATTCATAGAGAGATAGAGAAGCAAAAATACCTACAAACGCACAGAGTCAGACACAAAATCATACATAGACAGACATAGAGTCAAGCAAACAGCCACTCAGATACACAGGTATAGAGAGAGAGGAAAAAATACCTACAAACGAACAGAGTCAGGCACAAAATCACAAAAGGACAGACATAGAGACAAACAAACAACCGCTCAGACACACAGGCACAGAGAAAGAGAGAGAGAGAGAGAGAAAAAAAAATTATGTGCAAAACCACAGAGTCAGATACAAAATCACACATAGTCGGACAAAGAGACACGCAAACATCCACTCAGACACACAGCCAAAGAAAAAAATAGAAATAGAGAGAGAGAGAGATAGAAAGAGAGAGAGAGAGAGAGAGAGAGAGAAAGAGAGAGAGAGCCGTAAAAGATTTACGGTTTATTAATAAATAAAAGTGCTAAAAAGTTTTTTCCTTAAATTTTTTATAGATTTTGAAGTGCAGTAAACTCAAACTCATCAGCTGTAGCAATGCAATATATAAAAGAATAGCAGTTTACAAACCAGTTACAAAGAATACAATGAAAATATTGAATTTTCTTAATCGGGGTACCTCGAAATAAAGAAAATAGTGCACTTTACCAAGAATTAAATAAAAGGTTTTTGTTAACTGAAAGTAGGGAGCGTCATTAAAACTTTAAACGAACAGAAATTATTTCGTATATGAAAGGGGCTGTTCCATCCTCAACGCCGTGCTCTTTATGCTAAAGTTTTTTTTATTGTTTTAAAAAGTAGAGTTGTGACAAAGAGTCAATGGTAAACGTAGAGAGCGAGGCGTTGAGGAGGAGGAATAACGGGTTTTTCCTCCTCCATACCTTGCTCTTTACACTAAAGATGTTAGCACTTTTTAAAAAGCTTCATTCTAATTAAACGGCCACATTGTTTGAGTAGTCGTAGTAGTTAGCTATATAAAGGACCTGGATGTATAACGAGATGTACAACCTGATGGACTAAACCAAGTCATTGCTTCTATATTTGGGCACTATTAAACGTCCGAGACGTACAACCTGTGACACCTGATCATAACTCTTGCCTGGGCATCCAAACCTGTCAGAATATGATCAGCTCAAAGGGTTGAAATTTTGTCGCTTACCAACTAAGAGCAAATGTGAGGGAATGGTGACTCCCAAGCAACATTATATACATGTTATATGATTAGCATATGTTCAGCCTTCACAAGTCAATTGATTCAAGTACAGAAAAGCGATTAGGATCAACTTAACTTCACTTCCTGGCTGTGGATGCTATAATACACAAGTATCACTTGAGGAGTGCAGCTAATGTAAAATAATGTCTAGTACTGGAGTATGCATAAAGAAGAAACTAATAAAGTCGTATATATGTTAGGCAATGATACGACAGCCATAGTTATCAATGACCCAACCTCCAAGGGCCCCAATGCCCTTCCTCTCCAATTTTTTGACCCCCTCTTTTCTTACTTTTTTTTGGTTGTTTTATTTTCGATGTTTTTTTGAACCTAGACAAAAAAAATCACATTTAATATCTTTGAAATATTGAACTGAGTAGGATTTAGATATGTTAGTCATGATTTTTACTATTAGAAAAATAATGTTTGTAAACTTTTCTTTTTTTGGACTGAATTTTTTTGGACGGATATTATTCAAGTTTAATTTTTTTTTATCTATGCGGCTAACCCCGTAATACTGTATGGCAGGTCATCGACAGCACTGAGAATACAATTTTAGTACCATTAAAATAAAAAAAAATAAGTAAAAAATGCCATTACCAATATGGTTTTTCTACCACAAAAAATCACGAGTGTCATATGTATACTATTTTAATTTTGTTTTTTAAAAATACCACAAGAGAAATTCAATGGCACTTATAATTTTTTGGACTAATGAACATGGTTTTTGGATTTTATTTGTATATTGCTGCCTCAGTGATACTCTATGGTTGGTCGTCGATACTACATAGTTTAATGTATATTTCAATCAGATTTTTTTTGTATAGTGTCAGGATAAACATTTGCATCATATTTCAAAAAAATGTGAAGATAAAATATTCGAGGAAAGTGTGCGTACATAATAAATTTATCATAGCGTTGAATGCTAATAAAGACAAATATTTGAACTACGGAACAAGTACTAGTGGGAATCTCCTTGGAAATGTATGCGTGTGTTGTCATGACAGTGAGAGATTAAATTTCTTTAAAGTACCGAAAAAATTAAATTTGTATGATGGAGGATATGCAAGAGTAACATTTCCAGAGATGATAGTACTCACAGAGAATACCAAGAAAAAACATAATAGTTGATTAAGAGTACATCTTCTTGCTAGTGTATGCGGTAACATGTTACCCAGTGATAAACCCTACCAACAGCTTTCGGGCATTAGAATTCAACAGAAGGTCAAAAGAAGAAAGGCCTACTGCTGCACTAATGTCATAAGCCATATCTTATATACTTGCCAGAACTGTTACCTGTGTAAAACAATTTATTAATAAATAGTGAAATTGAAAGCAGATTAAAAAGGGCATTGGCAGACAATATCACTAGTGAATATGAAGATGAATTGATTTAAAATAAAGCGCATGTGAGCATTATTACTCCCATTGATCATATACCAACAGATATAATAAATGAAGCAACTAATACCAAAGACGAAACGCATACTGATCCTTTAGCTTACACCAGAATAAAAATTGTGAGTGACTCAAAATGGATTAGTGATTATTCTACTGGTTACGAACTAAGAGAAGAGAATACCTAAACAATCAAGAAAGAACATGATGAATTATTCTATGGAATAGATTCAGAATGTCCAAAGTAGTTCGGTGATATTAATAACGTATAATATAGTATGTAACTTATGTTTATTTTAATATTCTACATGTCGCTATTTCAATAAAAATATTTTATACATTACTTGGTTATGTTTCCATTATTTTTAGGGTACGCTAGCAAGCCATACGTTCAGAACGTTTATTAAAAAGTCGGAGACGTAAGAAAAGGAATTTTCAGGGACGTAGATACTCATAACAGGCTAATAGGGGATATATTAGAAACTGGGATAAGTTAAAAGGGCTTTTTACCAAAGTCTGTGAGAGATTAGCCATATTGTTTCTCTAATTTCCCCAAAGACAAGTAAACATCCGCTCATAAACACAAGCAGAGAGTAAGAGAGGCAAAAATATCTACAAACACACAGAGTCAAACATAAGATCATACAAACACAAACATAGAGACAAGAAAACATCCGTTCAGACATACAGGCTTAGAGACAAAGAGGCAAAGATATGTACAAACTGATAGCTAGACACAAAATCACACAAAGACAGATATAGAGACAAGCAAACATCCGCTCCAAGGCAAAATACTTACAAACACATAGTCAGACACAAAATCACACAAAGACAGACTTAGAGACAAGCAAATATCCACTCAGACACACAGGCACAGAGAGAACGAGAGAAAGAGAGACAGAGAGAGAGAGAAGAGAGAGAGAGAGATTGAGAGAGAGAGGCAAAAATAACTAAAAACACAGCAAACATCTACTAAGACACACAGGCACCCTGATAGAGAGGCAAAAATTCTTACAAACACATAGATTCCGACACAAAATAACACATAGACAGACATAGAGACAATCAACCGTCCGATCGGACACACAGGCACAGAGAGAGAGAAGGAGGTAAAAATACCTACAAACAAACAGAGTCAATCACAAAATCAGACAAAGACATATATAGAGACAGGCAGACATCCGCTCAAAGACATAGGCATAGAGAGCAAGAGGCAAAAAAAACTTACAAACACATAGTCAGACAAAAAATTAAACAAAAACAGACATAGAGACAAACAAATATCCGCTCAGAAACCCAAGTACAGAGAGAGCGATAGAAAGAGAGAGAGAGTGAGAGAGAGAGAGAGAGAGAGAGATTGAGAGAGAGATAGAGCAAGAGAGGTATAAAATCTAAAAACACTGCAAACATCCACTCAGACACACAGCTACTGAGAGAGAGAGAGACAAAAATACTTACAATCACATAGATTCAGACACAAAATCACACATATACAGACATAGAGACAATCAACCATCCGATCAGACACACAAGCACAGAGAGAGAGAAGGAGGTAAAAATATCTACAAACACACAGAGTCAATCACAAATTCACACAAAGACAGATATAGATACAGGCAAACATCGACTCAGACAGACAGGCATAGAGAGCAAGAGGCAAAAATACTTAAAAACACTGAGTCAGTCACAAAATCAAACAAAAACAGACATAGAGACAAACAAATATCCGCTCAGACGCACATGTACAGAGAGAGCGAGAGAAAGCGAGAGAGAGTGAGAGAGAGAGAGATCGAGAGAGGCAAAAATATCTAAAAACACTGCAAACATCCATTCAGACACAAAGGCACCGAGAGAGAGAGAGGTGAAAATACTAACAAACACACAGATTCAGACACAAAATCAAACAGAAACAGACATAGAGACAATCCAACATCCGCTCAGAAATACATGCACAGATAGCGAGAGAGAGAGAGAGAGAGAGAGAGAGAGAGGGAGAGAGAGATGTAAAAATATCTACTAACCCTGCAAATATCCGCTCAGACACATAGGCATAGAGAGAGAGAGAGAGAGAGAGAGAGGCAAAAATACCTACAAACAAACAAAGTCAGTCATAAAATCAAACAACTACCAAAAGAAAGACAAGCAAAGATCCGCTCATTCACACATGCATAGAGACCGAGAATCAAAAATACCTACAAAGGCACAGAGTTAGACACAAAATCACATAGAGAGAAGCAAACATCCGTTCAGACACACAGAAACAAAGAGAGAGAGAGAGAGAGGCAAAAATACCTACAAACAATCACAGTCAGACACAAAATGACACATAGACAGACATAGAAACAAGTAAGAATCAGCTCAGACACAGGCATAGAGAGAGAGAGAGAGAGATGAAAAATACCTACAAACACAAAAACTGACATAGAGAAATTACAAACATTCGCTCAGACACACATCCATAGAGCGATGGAGAGGCAAAAATACCTACAAATGCACAGAGTCAGACACAAAATCACATGTAGACAGAACATCCAACTCAGACAAACATCCACTCAGAAACACAGGCACAGAGAGAGAGGTAAAAATACCAACAAATAAACAGAGTCAGGAACAAAATCACAAGACAAACATGGAAACAAGCAAACATATACTCAGACACACAGCCATAGAGAGAGAGAGAGAGAGAGAGAGAGAGAGAGAGAGAGAGAGAGAGAGAGAGAGAGAGAGACAAAAATAAATGCAAAAGCACAGAGTCCGATACAAAATCAAACATAGTCAGTCACACAAAACACACAAAACAAGCAAACATGGATGACACACAAAAATCCAATCAGACACACAACCACACGAGAGAGAGAGAGAGAGAGAGAGAGAGAGAGAGAGAGAGAAAGAAAATACCTGCAAACACACAAAGTCAGACACAAAATTACACTAGGAAAGACATAGACAGAAGCAAACATCCGCTCAGACACACAGCCACAGAGAAAGAAAGGAAAAACTATCTACAAACGCAAAAAGTCAGACACGATGTTGCACAAATTCGATATATAGACAAGCTCACATCCACTCAGACACACAGGCAAACAGATAGATAGAGAGAAAGAGAGAGCGAGAGAGAGAGAGACAGAGAGAGGCAAAAATACCTACAAGAACACAGTGTCAGACACAAAATTACACACAAACACAGACAAAGACAAGCAAATTTCCGCTTATTCACACAGGCACAGAGACAGAGAATAAAAATACCTACAAACACAAAATCATACAGACAGACATATAGACTAGCAAATAGACAGAAAATCATACAAAGATAGACATAGAGACAAGTAAACATAAACTCCAACACACAGGCATAGAGAGAGAGGAAAGAAATACCTATAAACACACAGAGTCAGAAAAAATATGACATAAAGACAAACATAGAGACAAACAATCATCTTCTCAATCATATAGGCATAGAGAGAGAGAGAGAGGAAAAATACCTACAAATACAAAGACAGACATGGAGAAAAGCAAACATTCGCTCAGACACACATTCATAGAGAGATGGAGAAGCAAAAATACCTACAAACGCACAGAGTCAGTAAAAAATCACAAAAAGACAGACATAGAGACAAGCCAACATCCACTCAGACACACAGGCACAGATAGAGAGAGAGGCAAAAATACCTACGAAAAAAATGAGCCAGGCACAAAATCACAAGACAGACATAGAGAAAAGCAAACATCTGCTCAGTCACATAGGCATAGAGAGAGAAAGAGAGAAAGAGACAAAAAACCTACAAACACAAAGAGTCAGACACAAAATGAGGCATAGACAGACATAAAGAAAAAGAAATATCCGCTATGACACACAGACAAAGAGATAGAAAGAAGAATAACATACCTACAAGCACACAGAGTCCAATATATAGTCACACAAAGAAGGAGATTGAGACAAGCAAGCATCCGCTCAGACACACAGGCATAGAGAGAAAGTCCCCAAAATACCTACAAATGCACAGAGTCAAATACAATGTCAAACAAAGAAACACATAGAGAAAAGAAAAACATTCGCTCAGACTCACATGCACAGAGAGAGAGAGAGGTTACCTACCTGTGTGTTACCTACAAACACACAGATTGAGACACAAAATAAAACAAAGACAGACACTGAGAGAAGCAAACATCTCCTCAGACACAAAACCACAGAGAGAGAGGTATAACTACCTACAAACATACAGGGTTAGACATAAAATCACAAAAAGACCGATATAGAGACAAGCAAGCATCCACTTAGATACACAGGAAGAGAGAGAGAGAAAGAGGGGGGGAGAGAGAGAGAGAAAGGCAAAAACACCTACAAACAAACAGAGTCAGACACTAAATGACAAATAGACAGAGATAAAGACAAGCAAACATTCACTCAGACACATAGGCACATAAGGAGAGAGAGAGAGAGGAAAAAATACCTACAAACGCACAGAGCCGCTAAGTCACACTGACACAGAGAGAAAAAGAGAGAGAGAGACACAAAGACATACAGACACACAGATTCAGACACAAAGTAATACTTTGATAGACACAGAGACAGGCGAACATCCACTCAGCACAGAGGCACAGAGAAAGAGAGGCAAAAATACCCGCAAACGGACAGAATCAGGCGCAAAATCACACAAAAACGGAAATAGAAAAGCAAATATCCGCTCAGAAACTCGTGTATAGAGAGATAGAGAGACAAATATACCTACAAAGGCACAAAGTCAGACACAAGGCACAGAGAGAGTTAAGCAAAAATACTTTCAAACACACGGAGTCAGACACAAAATCAAGCAAAGGCAAACATAGAGGGAAGCAAACATCCGCTCACACACACAGGCACAGAGAGAGCGAGAGAGGCAAAAATACCTACAAGCACAGTGTCAGACACAAAGACAGACATAGAGACTAGAAAACTCTGCTCAGTCACACACTTATAGAGAGAGAGAGAGAAGCAAAGCTACCTACAAACGCACAGAGTCAGACACAAAATCATACAAGGTCAGAGATAGAGACAAGCAAATATCCGAGCAGACACACAGGCATAGAAAGAGAGAGGAAAAAATGCCTACAAGCAAACAGAGTCAGAAAAAAACACACAAAGACAGAAATAGAGAGAAGAAAACATCGCTCAGACAAACAGGCAGAGAAAGAGAGAGGCAAAAATATCTACAAATACACAGAGTCTGACACAAAAGCATACTCCGCTCAATCACACACGAACAGAAAGAGAGAGATGCAAAAATACCTACAAACACTCAGAGTGAGACTCGAAATCACACAAAGACAGTCTACCTACACCCATGTACCTGCAGCCAGGGTACCACCATTGTACCGCGCCACTTAGCGTGGCGCACCGCGCTAAGTGAACCTAAATGAACCTAACTTATATAAAGTTATTTGAAAGAAAGTGGTGATTTTAGGTTGACTGCAGGTACCCGGGTGACTGTCTTTATTTGATTTCGTGTCTGACTCTGTGCGTTTGTAGGTATGTTTGCTTGTCTATATGTCTGCCTTTGTGTGATTTTATTTCGACTCTGTGTCTCTGTGCCTATGTGTGTCTGAGCGAATGTTTTATTGTCTCTATGTCGGTCTTAGTGTGATTTGGTATCTGACTCTGTGTATTTTATGCCTGACTCTGTGTGTTTTAGATATTTTTTGCTCTCCTTCTCTCTGTGCCCTGTGTGTCTGACTGGATGTTTGCTTGTCTCTATATCTGTATTTGTGTGATTTTGTGTCTGACTCTGTGTGTTTGTATGTATTTTTGCCTCTTTGTTTCTGTTCATTTGTGTCTGAGCAGATTGTAATTATTTGTCTGACTCTGAGTATTTGTAGGTATTTTTGCCTCTCTCTCTCTCTGCCTCTGGGTATGAGTGGATATTTGCTTCGTTCTGTTTCTGTCTCTGTGTGATATTGTGTCTGACTCTGTGTGCTTGTGGGTATTTTTTTCCTCTCTCTCTCTCTATGCCTGTGTGTCTGAGTTGAAGTTTGCAAGTCTCCATGTCTATCTTTGTATGATTTTGTGTCTAACTCTGTGTGTTTGTAGTTATTTTTGTTTTTCTCTATTTCTGTGCCTGTTATTCTGAGCAAATGTTTGCTAGTTTCTATGTCTGTCTTTGTATGATTTTGTGTCTGACTCTGTGTTTTTATAGGTATTTTTGCCTCTTTCTCTCTCTGCCTGTGTATCTGAGTCGATTTTTGCTTGTCTCTATGTCAGTCTTTGTGTGATTTTATGTCTGACTCTTTTTGTTTTTAGGTATTTTTACCTCTCTCTCTCTGTGGCTGTGTTTCAAAGCGGAGTTTGCTTCTTTCTATGTCTGTTTTTGTGTGGTTTTGTGTCTGAATCTATGTTTGTAGGTATTTTTACCTATTTGTTTCTATGCATGTGTGTCTGAGCAGATTGTGATTATTTGTCAGACTCTGTGCATGTGTGGGTATTTGCCTCTCTCTCTCTCTCTGCCTGCGTGTGTGAGTGGATATTTGCTTCGCTCTGTTTCTGTCTCTGTGTGATATTGTGTCTGATTCTGTGTGCTTGTAGGTACTTTTTCCTCTCTCTCTCTCTATGGCTGTGTGTCTGAGTTGAAGTTTGCCAGTCTCTATGTCTGTCTTTTTATGATTTTGTGTCTGACTCTGTGTTTGTAGTTATTTTTGTTTTTCTCTATTTCTGTGCCTGTTATTCTGAGGAAATGTTTGCTAGTCTCTATGTCTGTCTTTGTGTGATTTTGTGTCTGACTCTAGGTGTTTATAGGTATTTTTGCCTCTTTCTCTCTTTGCCTGTGCATCTGAGTCAATTTTTGCTTGTCTATAAGTCAGTCTTTTTGTGATTTTATTTCTAACTGTGTTTGTTTTTAGGTATTTTTACCTCTCTCTCTGCGGCTGTGTTTCAAAGCGGAGTTTGCTTCTCTCTATGTCTGTCTTTGTTTTATTTTGTGTCTGAATCTGTGTTTGTAGGCATTTTTTCCTCTTCTTCTATCTCACTAGGCATTTGTGTCTGAATGGATGTTTGATGTGTGAGGCATGTGTGTCTAAGTGGTATTTTTTGTTCGACTCTCTGCGTTTGTAGGTATTTTATTTCTCTTTCTCTGTGATTGTGTGTGTCTGAGGGGATGTTTGCTTGTCTCTATGTCGGTCTTTGTTTGATTGTATATCTAATTGTGCGTTTGTAGGTATTTTTGCATCTCTCTCTATGCCTGTGTGTCTGAGTGGATGTTTACTTGTCTCTATGTCTATCCTTGTGTGGTTATATTTCTGACTCTGTGTGCTGGCAGGTATTTTTTCCTCTTTCTCTCTAAGTGTCAGAACGGATTTTTGTTTGTCTCTATGTATTTCTCTGGGTAATTTTTTGTCTTATTCTATGTGTTTTTAGGTGTTTTGTCCCCTCTCTGCCTGTGCCTGTGTGTCGCAGCGGACGTTAGCTTTTTTCTATGTTTGTCTTTGTGTGATTTTGTGTCTGACTCTGAGTGCTTGTAGGTGGTTTTCCCTCTCTCTGTCTCTCTCTGTGTGTCTGAGCGGATGTTTTTTTTCTCTATGTCTGTCTATGTGTCATTTTTTGTCTTACTCTATGTGTTTGTAGGTATTTTTGCCCCTCTCTCGTCTATGTCGAAAGACTAGTGTCAGTCTTTCTAGACTGATAGTATTAATAGACGATAACGTCCCATAGTAATTACAGTAAGGAACAAATTCCAGCCCATAGCTGGGAAATGGAACATTGTAAAGAGCTGTTAAATGGTTCATTTTAAAGGAAATTGCCACATCTAGTGCCTTTTGTAATTAACAAAAAATTGAAATAAAATTAATGTTTTTATTACAATAATATTGGTAAAGAAAAAACTCTACCTTAAAATATTAAATTAAAATACAATTAAGGAAATGTTTAAGCCTTTATTGAAGCTAGTCCGAGATCTAACAATGATATGTACTAAGCTTCAAACTGTTGGTTTTCTTTTGTATTACAGTAAAGATCAAATTTGAGCATATAGTAACTGAAATATTTGACAATATCCGGTTCGTAGCGGTTGCTTGCAATCCTGTTTGACAGCGGTAGCTTGCAACCTAGTGAAACAGTAAGCGGAATCAAACTGTATAGTAAGAGTGACTCGTCTCAATAGGTACCGAAACTGTAAAAAACGGAATTTT
Source organism: Artemia sp. Qi Xiang Cuo (assembly GCF_049724085.1). Classification (NCBI taxonomy): domain Eukaryota; kingdom Metazoa; phylum Arthropoda; class Branchiopoda; order Anostraca; family Artemiidae; genus Artemia; species Artemia sp. Qi Xiang Cuo. The sequence continues at coordinate 49,318,924 of NC_142808.1, read as the reverse complement.
GATACCAATAGATACATCACAAGACTCAAATTTTTATGATGTATTTTAATATGTAAGTTTTGTCAAGTTTAGTCTTAACCATCGAAAGTTAGAATCCTGAGAAAATTTGCCTTATTTTCGAAAAAAGGGGAAACACCCCCTTTAAGTCATAGAATCTTAATGCAAATCAGACCATCAGATTCAGCATATCAAAGAACCTAATTTAGAGGTGTCAAGCTCCTATCTGCAAAAATGTGAAATTTTGTACTTTTTGCCAGACGAAAGATCACGGATGCGTGTTTATTTGTTTTTTTTTATGTTTTTTTGTTCTTATAGTAAAGAACGATAACTTACCTATGATTACATCAGGAAATTTAAATCAGCGTTATGGATGAAAACATATTAATTAAAAATTATCCATGGTCATTATAAAAGCTGGGCCTGTCCGGAATTTGAACCCGGAACCTCCTACACTCATAGCAGGGTACACAATGTACTTTCTAACGTTCGCCTGTACACGTAATAGTGACCAGAGTTGGAATTAATACCTGTGTGAACAACGATGGCAATCGCTCTATATCACTCCAAGGATACCACGATGTCGTTTTAGTTAACGTCTGATATGAATTCACTCATTGTTCTTTTCAGCAAAATGTGATCTGGATTAAAATCAATTATTCTTCTCGTAATTTTACGTGCAATTGCACTCCTGTACAAGTTAATTGCAAGAAACTGCAGCACTTCCGTAAAAACTGTGTGTGATGTTAGTTGATGTTCATTTGAGCAAAAGTTTCCAACAGGATTTGGACTCAACACTTCACTAAATTGAATGTCCGATTTCTCAACAATTACTTCATGAGCTGCTGCATCGGGATCTAGAACTCCTGAAACTGGAAAATGGCACTCTTTTTTACTTGTCATATTATTATCAATTTGGCTAAATGAAGACATGATAACTCCATGATAACAAATTGATAAACAAATATAATCATGTTCTTGCATGGGATCATTACCGTAAGATATTTCGGTCTGATTTGTAGCGTAGCTGCAATGGTAGTAATTAAACTGTTCGAGGTAACTAACTTTATAGTAAGAGCGACTCGGCTCATTAGTAACCGAAACTCTAAGAAACGGAATTTTGATACCAATAGATACATGAAAAAATTAATTTTTTATGCTGATCTTAAACATAAAATTTAATCAAGTTCAATCTCACTCATCAAAAGTTACGAGCCTGAGAATATAGTCATAGAATCTTAATGAAAATAACACCATCTGATTCAGCGTATCAGAAAACCTTACTCTAGTGGTTTCAAGCTCTTATCTAAAAAATGTGGAATTTTATATTTTTGCCAGAAAAAATGTAACGGATGCGTGTTTATTTCTTTTTTTTTGTTTTTATTCCCTAGGTTGATCGTAACGACCCAGTGGTCCTAGAATATCGCGCTAGGGCTCATACAAACTGAAATTTTAGTGCTTTTTTTCTTGTGTCTTTTTTAATTAAAAAACAAAATTTAATTAAAGTAAAATCTGTTTTATTTATATTCTACTAAAAGCGGCATTTTTATTGCCAATCTTGATGAATACTAGCTATACTAACCACTAGTGTGCATACCATTGTACGATCGGTGACTTACGAAAAATAAGTTACATATAATCACATTGAAAAGGTTACTGTTTACACTATGTTGAAAAGATACAAAGGGATTGGTTTTTCTCGTATTACATAAAGGATCGAAATAATTCATTATAAAGCAAAACTATGTAAGTTTCAGCAGATATAGGTGAAACGTAGTAATGAACAGACCACAACACATACTATAAAAATACTTGTGATAATAAAAGCATTTTTTGAAAATTTTACGGTCTGGGGGTATATTGCCATACTGAGGTTCATCTCTTACTATTCCAGCAACGAAAGAGCCATAGGCTCTTTTCTGTTTGTAATCAGGGTTAGTTTTGCAGCAAGCAATTCGGGTTGCAGTGGTAGCTAGCAACCGAGTAAGGGACGATCACGTCCCATAGCAAATAATAAAATAGCCCATATCTCTTAAAACTAGAATAAAATCAAAACACAAAGAACAGTACTAGAACTACATTGTCCGATATCCCTGCACACGGAACTAAATTTCCCTTGGCTTGTAAAACAAAGAAAATAGGTTGGCTTGAAAAACAAGAAAAGTTGCTTGAACCTCAATATTCTGCATCGACAGCGGGTTTACTTTTTTCTTTCCGTTTTTTTCTCAGTGCAGTTGGCAGGACCCCGGAAAGTCACAGAGAGCTGTTTAATGGATCATTTGAAAGAAAATTGATGTATTTAAAAACCGTTCCATAATTAACAAAAATAATTTTAAAAACGAAATCAAATTCTTACGAAAAAGTTATTTTATATAACTCTGTAGTAGCAAATGTTATTTACATCTTCCTGCATACGGATATCAAAAATGGGATTTTTACCATTATAAAAAGCATGTAGATACAGTCATGTAGAATACAGAAATTTTTGGGGGTTTTAACGAAAAATCTCATTTTTCAACAAAAACTAGAATAATTCGTGAAATTTTAAAATTAAACGTTTTTTTTAACTGCAAACTGCAAAAATATTTATGAGGTCTGAGAAATAATTTTAATTTTTAATTCAAACCAGAAAAACGCTTGAATATTTTAAAAAAAAATTTTGGTTAGGTTATAACTACGTGAAACTCGATTAGATGACGGATCTACATAGTTCATTATAATGGGGACTATGCAAATTTAATCGGAAATAGCTGAAACCTAGTAAAACAAAAACTACGGCACCTAGTAATTAAAAGTTAAGAGGATAAAAGCATCTTTTGAAAAAATACTTGTCGGGGGTATAGTGCCATACTGAAGTTCGTCTCTCACTATTCCAACTAAGAAAAAGCCATAGGATTTTTCCTGTTTGTAATATGCAAAAGGGCAATGGACACTTCACTACGTGTTTACGTTCAAAACGATTGAAGCTTTGAAGCACGTTTATAAGAGTATTGGTGAAGTGAGAAATTTAAGTTCACTCACCCCGCTTGCTCTGGTCACTGAACTTAAAAAAAAGCTAGCGGTAAAGTATTGAAAGAATGAAGCAAGTTACACCCTACATAGTAATCATAGAGTTCGTGGTAATCACTATCGAAAAACTAAAGCCTTTTTCCCATTGTAAATATTACAAGCAAATCTTTTGATTCTAGATGAGATTCAACGGTGTCACAATGAGCCATACACTTATATTCTTCTTGCCATCAGTGTTATTGTCGCTATTTATTCCTTAAGAAATCATCATTAGTAACCAGGAATTGAACTCGAGCCAACTGGGTGAGAGACAGCTATCTCAACCACTATATCATGTGGGATGTATCAACATATCGATTAATGAAGTTTATGTTAAGAAAAAATTATGGACTTTATTAGCTGCCTAATTCTTTCAGGATCATCTTTTACAATTCTAAAGAACAAAACGCCGTAGGCTTGTTCCTGTTTTTAATCAGGTTTTTCGGGTTATTAAAGAAAAGAACAATTACATAAAGAATTAGAGAGTTCATTATAAGTTAGACTTACATGGTAGTATAAGTAAGCTACAAGTTATAAAAATACTCCGCCGATTTGAACTCGAATCTCAGAAATCAGAGTACTGGGTGCCAACCAATACACTATGGAACCTTAATATTGCAATTTTTCCTACCAGTAGATGTTACATAGAACTCTGTCACAAAGCAACTGAAATATTACATTAAAATGTAATTTGGACGAAGACTAAAACATCATCAAGGTTGTGGTGGTATATATTAAAGAGTGAACTATAGCCGATAGTAAGTGATAATACAAAGTATCGGTATAGTAATTATAAATTGGAACTATGTAGGTTTCATCAGCATCAAGGCTTTAGAAATAGCTGAAAACTAGTAAAGAACAAACCATGACCCATATTGGACTTACTTGGCTACCTGATTCTCTGTATTTCGTCTCTTACTATTCCAAACAAGACATATCCAAAGGCTTTTTCCTCATTTTTTATATATCCAGGTTCCAGCGGTTGCTAGCAACCTAGTAAAAACGATCACACCCAATAGTAAAAAATGAAACAGTTCATAACTCTTAAAACTAGAATTGAATAAAAAATTACACTACTACCATTACATTACTGGAATTTATATTTGGGGCTGTTAAACTCTTACATAAAATTAGAAGAAATGGTTTTGGTTAGACAGAGGCTGGTCTGTCCTGAGTGCAGAATAAAAGTGTTTTCCAACTCAGTTAAATGTGAAGGGTGCAATTGTTCATTTCAAACAGGAACTGAAAGTGGGCAAAATTTTATGCAATTAATTGGACTGATAGCTGGTTTTGTACTGATTGTTACTAAAAAAAAGTTCAAACTTTCGGGTAAATCCTTAAAATTCACCTGTTCTACCTGCCCTTCGCACCCCCTTTATCCTAATTCAAGAGCTAGGATACTCACTGATCTCAAAGAGCTTAATAATGAATCAACATTGCCCCTCCTGTCACAGAAGAAGATCCCGTCTTCCCAATAACCCTGTCAAGAAGAGACACTCCCATCTCTGGAAGCTTATAGTCAGACTAAGGATAACAGTAGAGAGGGGTCAGGAGGTCCGATCCCTCACCCCTGCTGCCACCTATAACTTTTTTTACATAATTCATGGATCAATATGTGTGTCGGTCGATTTATTTGATGTTTTTTATGGATTTTGTCAGTGAGAATTTGAAAAACCAGGAATTTTGTCACATTTTTGTATGCTTTTATGGACTTTGTCAGTGACAATTTGAAAAAACTGGATGTTTTATGGTTTTTGTCAGTGAGAATGAAAAAACATGAACTTTCTCACTTGAAAAACCATAAACCACGTGGTGCTGTCACGAGTCAGAACACCTGTGCTGTCGACCTCAATTCACCTATCGTGAATCAATAATTCCCCTTAGAAACAACAAATTAATTTCCCTTTCTTGACAGATCAATCAATCAATGACATCATATGTCAGACTTTAAAAATTTTCGCCTAGAAACATTTCTCCAGGAATAGATCCAAGTCATTAATGTCTTCGCCTCGGGAACAGTTCTACTGGTCGAACTCCAAAGGTTATTAATAACCAAAGGCCATGGAAACACTTAGGCAAGACACATCTTAGCGATGAATTGTTTTAGCGCGTGAAAAGGTTTCATATTAATTTGAAATGTGTTAGCGCAGAGATGCCAATAACAAAGGAACACGCTGAATTTACTTTTAAGGATTATTTGGGCGAAACCGTTTTAGACAGGTTATGGAACTATTTCGGCGAAACAGATAGAGACATTTTAAAAGAAGATTTTTGAAGAGATTTTAGAAGAGAATTTAATGGTGAAACTCTGTGGTCGTTATAATACACAAGTTTCATTTGAACAGTGTTGTGAGGTCCTCTAACCCAACCCCAAAGGGTTCCAATCCTCCTACCCCAACCCCGAAGGAAGCCCCCGGTCCTCAAAGCCCCCCAAACTCCCAAAGGGCCACCGGCGCCCCCAAAGTCCCACCCAGACCCCCAAAGGCCATCCCCAGGCCCCAACTGTCCCCCAGGCTCCCAACTGTCCCCCCGGACCCCCAAAGGCCATCCCTGTGCTCCAAAGGCCCTCCCAGTGCCCCCGAAGGCCCACCTCCGGTCCCCAACGGCCCATCGAGCTCCCAAAGGACCAACGGGGTCCCAAATGCCCTCCACCGGTCCCCAACTCGCACTACGGACCCCCCAAGGCCCTCCATGTGCTCCAAAGGCCCACCCGGTGCCCCCCAAAGGCACATCTCTGGTCCCCAACGGCACAACGAGCTCCCAAACGACCAACGGGGTCCCAAAGGCCCTCCACCGGTCCCCAACTGACCCACCGGCCCCCCAAATGCCCTCCCTGTGCCCCAACGGCCCTCCCTGTGCCCCAAAGGTCCTCCTCCGGTCCCCAAAGGCCCATCGAGCTCCCCAAGGACCAACCGGGTCCCAAAGGCCCTCCCCCGGTCCCCAACTGCCACACCGGACCCCCAACGGCCCTCCCAGTGCCCCAAAGGCCAACCCGGGGCCCCAAAGGTCCACCACTAGTCACCAAAGGCCCATCGAGCCCCCAAAGGACCAACCGGGTCCCCAAGGCCCTTCACCGGTCCCCAACTGCCACACCGGACCCCCAAAGGCCCTCCACCAGTCCCCAAATGGCCCCCAGGCCCCCGACTGCCCCCCCGGACACCCAAAGACCCCCCAAGCTCCCAAAGGCCCTCCCTGTACCTCAAAGGCCCACCCAGACCCCCAATGGCCATCCCCGGGCCCGCCCAAAGGCCCATTGAGCTCCCAAAGGACCAAAGGTGTCCCAAAGGCCATCCACCGGTCCCCACCGGCCCCCCCGGCCCCCAAAGGCCCTCCCTGGACCCAACCTCCCTCCCAGTGCCCCCAAGGCCCACCCCACCGCCACCCAAAGTCCCCCGGACCCGAGAAGCGCCCGCCGGGATTTGTCGTCACTGCTATGGGTTAGTGGATGGGTTAGTGGTGGTGGTGGTTAGTGCTTGGGTTAGGTGAACAGTTGAGTTAGGTTAATTTATGAAAGGTTGAGTGGTTAGTCAGATTAGGTTAATTTATCCAGACCAAGTTGATTGCGATAGCCTACTCATTCAAATCTGTCTGAAATACGGTAGTGGCCATGGGGTAGGACAGTCAAACCAGTCCCGAGCACATAGACCTTGTCGGATATACATTACATTGCATTCTTTTCCACTCTCACAGTATAATTTCTATACTGTAGAGATTGACTTTCAAGCACTTGTGCTCTTGGCACTAGGCTACTTTGTACAGAGTCTTTGTAAACACTCATGTTAACATTGCTCTTTAAAAAATGTGTAGGCACCCCTTTACACGCTTTCTTTTCTTCCCCACTATGAGTTTGAACTAAATAAACTTTGGGGCCCGGGAACACCCCCCGGATATCAAATCACTCCCCTTCTCTGATTTTAACATTAATAGTTGGTTGGGGGCTTGACGTTTCACCAGCTCGGGGTGGAGAGATGGATTCCAGTTGGTGAAATCCATTCGCGAGCTGATGTGTTCCCCATTTTGCAAATCACCCAATAAATCCAATTCAGTCCCATTTACCTTTAACAGCAAAGAATCTGTATCACCATAGTAAACTTGATGATCCCCCTCCTGGAGCTAGTGCACCTTGTCTAAATTGTAAAGAAAAGATAACATAAGCTTTTTGGAAATTGCCAGTACTTAACTACTTCCTGCAATATTCTATTTCAGTACCACATTTTGCTTTCGCCTGTGTAGAAGAACCATGTCCAACTCTGTACTCGTGACCGATGTAAAATTGGGATCGGTACTAATTCGTGCTAACTCTCGAGGATCAGTCACAATATCAAAGCAAGATCCATTATGAACGTTTTGACACATTTTTCCAAACGCTGGATTTGGAATGAGCTTATACATGTCCTTCTCCACCTTTGAGTTTGCCCTAGAGTGTGTATCGACAAAGGTATCTATAAATATTTTCAAGAATGGTTGCTTATTGAACTATAGGACCCTATGTATTTTAGTGATATTGAAATCAATGATCACAATCCACTGCAAAATCACATGGTGAAAAACGATATTCTCCTTAGGGTCCAAATCAGCAATCAGCTTATGTTTGGAGGGAGTCCAGTGCATCCCCATATCCTCAAACACTGAACGATTGTAGGGGCTCAGAGAGTCCCTGCTCACGGGCCGATTGATACAGGGACATACAAAATCTTTGACAGAGTCGTGAAGCGCCAGCGGACTGTGACCATCAACTTCAAAGAACCATCCTGGTGGCCCCGTGTCCTCGACGGTGGTAATGTCGGGGAACTCACAAGGATTCTCAAGCCATTGATATTTCCCACACGGCAAAGAGTAGTGGGACATTGCCGAGGGGTACAATGAGTTCATGTCCAAGAACACTGCATTTGACTTTGTACCGCTGCTTTGTCCGCTCGGATCGGTTGATAAGACGCGGTCCCCAGGAAAAACATACCCTCCCCTCATTGAACGCTCTACAAACAGGTGCTGATCTACATCGGTGATTAGGCCTATTTCCTCCCTGCTAATTTTTAAAATTAAATCCATCACTAAATGGGGTGTGGAAAAATAATAGCCTATATCTAACCCGAACTCTGAATAGATCTGGTCTGTGTTCTTACAGACTATATCCAACAGAGTTAGAACGTCACTGGCCAAGTACAGTCTACAATAATCCCACCCATTTTTACAATCCCCCTTGGACCACACCTTCTTGGCAAACTCATACTCCTTGGCTGTGCATTCACTGTTGGTCAGTGAATTGTAAAAAGTTTCAATTGGAGATAGTTTCTCCTCACTTAAGCGAGTGCCGGAGCAGTAATAGTCATGTGCGTATATACCTTTGCATGTCAACAGGTCATACATTTTACTGTCTGGAAAGTGCTGTTTAAGCAAGGGAAAGCTATCGAAATTGTCACTTTTTTGCACTTGAATAAATTGACTCAATGCCTTGGGGCAAAAACTAACAGACTCTAAAAAACTGATTTTATTCCAAAACGTATGTCCATTATCCACTGCCTGCTATTTCAGTTCGAGAAGCAATAAATTTTCGGCGGATTTGGGAATAATGTTGTAGATAAAAAAATTATTTACCCATGGACAATTTACTCCTCCTCCCTCCCACTGCATAAGTGCCATTGCCGGTCAAATAAATTTTAATTCATAATTTGAGTTATGAATAA
>NC_142808.1:49246755-49309695 GCF_049724085.1 Artemia sp. Qi Xiang Cuo | reverse complement strand
GATTTTTGGACAAGAACGGATAGGTTGCCAAATCGTTTTTTAAATACAGGCTATTAGTAAGAAACAAAAAACTTACTACAGTTTAAAAAAGTGACAAGCAGTCTATAGCACAACCATAAGAAATGTAAAGTCTTCCCCATTTACGATTTGAAACTTCAATTCTAAAGAATAAGACTAAAAATACATGAATAGTAAAAAGAGGACTCAACACTATTTGAAACTTGCTCCCAAGGCTCTTCCGTGATATATAATTAATAAGAAAATTCAGTAATTACAACTGAAGATTGCACAACAGGATTGTAAGACATTTCAATATAATTTTTAATCAGTTTATGTATTGTTAAAATCCGTCTTTGAACAGTCAAAAACTAAACTGAGTGGAGAAAAAAAATACAATGCAACTCTAATTTCAATTTTTTATATTAAGATTTAAAGTTTATCAAGACGTCTAGACCGTAAGGCATTAAGGATTATCTGACGTAGGGGGGGGATTGGGTGAATTTTTACAGAAGAAGTAAATAGCAACCACATTGAATTTTTTTTTGGTTTAAATTTCCATTAGTTTTTATAGAAATGGTTGGGCGAAGCTTTTCACTCACCCACACAATATCAGCTATAATGTGTAAACAAATAAGCGAAGTTTAGGACAACTATTCCAAAAATAGACAGTACACATCGTGACAGAGTGACCGCATCACATAAAAAGAACTATGCAAAATATTTGTTTATAGTATGGGACGTATTACGCAAATACGAACCATGACCACCGTTCACGTTAATGAATTACACAGGACGAGTCGAACTGACGTAAGATAAAATACAGGAACTTGGACATTTAAAATGACCAAAACCCTCCAAAATTAAACTACTTATATAAAAATACTTTAGATTTAAAAAAAAACAGTACTTATCTATTATAATATTTAAAATAACTTGACTACCGTAACCGTACACCATGCTTCGTATCCATATTCAGATTCCCGTCAAGCGTTATTAATGTAGGAAAATGTGGTTTGAAAATATAAGAATACAAATCTAGGTTATACCCAAAAATCATGTTTAAGACTGAGGTGTTTGTTATTTGACCAACGTTCGTCTTTCAGACACTTTGCCTGCTTTAGACTCATTATTTTTTTAAACATATGCCTTTCCAATAAATGTATAAGTGCTCACCAATGTAAGATCCCTGGCCAACAGTAGAAAGTTATCTTACATGTAAAATTAAATATAGATATATGAAGAAAAGAGATGGACTTACCCATCGGTTCTGCGACAATCCATCACTCCATGAAGTGTAAACTCAAGATTAATATAGTCATTGCCAAGAGATTTTGATAAATCTATAAAAGTGCATAGCTTTTAAATGGACACTCCTCTGTGACAATATCTGATTTTTTATACTCAACAGTCATTTTAAGTAACTTGACTAGAAAATATGAAATACATTTTTTTGTTAAGATTTACGTCAAAGTTTTTGTTTTTTCAATTGTTCGATAATTGTTGGACAAACCAGATATTGAATAAGTTTATGATATTGAAAACAATAAATGTTAGCAAGACAAAAATAAAAACTATAAAGCATAACTAGAAGCCAAACCATTTCATAAAAATAAACAAAAAAAGGTAGAAACTTAATTTGAAATGTTTTGCAATTAAATAAAAAAAAAACAAGTTTTTTTTATATTTCATTTCTTACAGTATGTAAATAATGTAAATGAAATTCTTGAGTAATCCGTTTAATTTGGGGTGCCACTACTCACCGCCTCGCGATTTCCGCGACATTTTTTTATGGTATACCAAACATTATAGTTTTGTGTACGTAAAAATTAATCTGAATTAGAGAGGCGGTGTGGTGGGGCCAGCCCCGGTCATATGCGGACTCATTTCTGTTCGTTTTAAGTTTTAACGTCGTTCCTTAATTTCAGTTAAAAAAACTTGTTTTTATTTTATTTAATTTTGAACGTTTTTGAATTCATGCAGGTTTTGATTTTAGCTCATTGTACATGAATCATTAAAACAAAATTTTCATATTGATTTTATTATTTCTGGTTAAATGTCTTTCTCGAAACCTGTTTAATTTTTATTTATGAAATTTTTTATTAGTAATAAACATACGTAAATTAAGAATTAACTTACGTACCGCCTTTCTATATTCATATATTTTTAATAAGTATACTAGTGGGCTCGCCCCCTAGTCAATACCTCACTGTTTAAGCTAAAGTTCAAAGTTTGTTTCAATTCTTTAAAAACGACCCTTCCTCAAACCGGCGGTTAGTTAGAATAAAAAGATCTGATGATAATGCTAAAAATCTTTTGATTAATGAGCGAGGTATTGACTAGAGGGTGAACCAAATCATACACGAACTATTTTTCTGTTCGATTTAAGTTTTGATGTTACTTCTTGTTTTCAGTTGGAAAACTTGTTTTTTTTATATTTAATTTCTGATCTTTTTTTAATTAATGCAGGGAAATTTAACACCCCCTTCATCGCATTATCCCTTCCATAATTAAAAATTCATTAGTTTACTTATATTCCCACAGCCTCCATTCTAACTCACACCCCAGCCGCCACGACAACATCACCACGTACCCCGTCTGGCGCAGGCACCCTATACCCTCATATATGATAACATTTGGTAAGGTTAACAACTTTCAGCCCTCCCCCCGGGGCCTTTGGGGGATTAAAACATCCTAAATTACATACTGATATGAGTACTACCAATTCAGACCAACATAGCGCTCTAAAAATTGTACTCAGATGACGGTGTTCTAGAAATAGTGTGGGTGGGTGACTCGCTTCACTCCATTGTTTTGCTTAAATTACCTTTGGAAATCTTAATTCTCAGTTACAATTTTACATCCTAATTGTATATATTAAACCTGTTTATATAATAAAACCACTGAAAAAAAAAACAACACCAAAAAAAAAAGTCCCACACCCTCCGGGTACGGTATTATTTCAAAAAATTCTAACTAACACTATTTTTTAACAATTAGCTTTAATACACAACATTAGTGTTATATAATTAGCTGTCTATTATTGTTAATATTAGGTAAGTCCCTTCAGAGTATATACCTTCTTGTGGGTCTTTCCCCCTTTTTTCGAAAATCATCCGAAGTTTATCCGGTACGTACCTTTCTAGGTGTCGAACTAATATTGATGAAAATTATATATTTAAATTCAGCCATGACAACTGATTCTTGTTATGCATATATTTGTGTCAAAAAACAGTGGTATAGTTTTTTTTGTCCATTTGTCACGGTTCTCGCCGAGATAACATTTAGTTAACCTACCTGTTTTTGTATTACGATTTACTTTATGGTTTTTTACTTGTTTGGTAAAAAATAATTAATTTACAAAAAAGAGAGAACACAGCACTTAAGAAAGATTTATACCCTCGATTGTTTTTGTTTTAAATATTGATACAGAAACTCTGTGGTAGTTAACGATAACCACCACGCAGTCTAAAACATATGAGGGCAGAAATTTTCTAACCTAAAACAATTATTATAACAAGATAGCAACAAGTATCTCGACGGAAAACTAATTAGAGGGTACATGGACACCGATCTGTCAACGTTATCTTTTATATCTTGTGTATCTTATTTAGATCTTATCCGAAGTTGCTAATATTCCCATTTTCAGTTCGACATCAACGTTTCATCACCCTATATTTTTAGACACTATACGGGGTTAATGATTTCTTCCGTCGCATTGGAAAGCGTTCACTCAGTTTTCGAGAAACAAAAAAGAACGACAATCGAGGTATTTGTATCCTAGATCTGTTAGGTTTTATAGTTGATATCTAAGATTTAAAACAGTATATTTACGAAGTCATGGGACAATTTATATAACGATTTTCTACATACTTTTAATGTTACTATAAAAATTAATATACAGGAATACTCGAGAATTTAAAAATTTATCAGACTAATTTATTTTAAATGATACAATTGTTATATATGTTATTATAAAACTGATATACTTTGTTAGAACTTTTAGTGAAGAAAAATCTTAAACAAAAACATCTTTAGGATACCCGAGGCCTCATTTTTTATGCACATGAAAAGAGTATTTGACTTATAAATTTTATGACCAAAGAATTATTTATAAACTCTAAGAGACAGATTATAGTGTTGCACCAGTATAAATTTAACCAATTTCTCTTACATAGTAATATAGAAACAAGAAATAATAACCAATTAAAAACCATCACCTCGAAAGTGCGTAAAGGTAAGATAATATAATATTATTATAGGGGAAGTTTTCTTTTTTTTTTCTTTTTTTATCGGTACAGTAAATTTCTATCGACAATGTTTATATCATAACCATTTATTACTGACCAAACATCATGAATGTGACATTTTGTGTGTGGCAACCAACATCACCAAAAAGAAATTATTTAAATAAACACTAATCATTCTGATTATAAATGCTAAAAAAAAAAATAAAACAAAAATTCTTCTGGCGACGAAATAAAAAAGACTATATCAAATTAAGTTATTTTTAGGAAAGTTTAAAAATAGCCGTAAAACGAAAGAATTTATTATTAAAAGTACACAATCAGATTCAGTATATCCCAAAGACTTTTGCACATGTTCTAGAACAGGGGGGCTCAAAACTACTATCCATGGGCAGATGTGACCCGCGAGCTCCTCTCATAATACACCTTGAGAACTTTTCCTCAACAGCGTGGTTTATACAGAGTATCTTACTTTATAAAAGTAAAAAACAACTAGACATTAACTTTATTAATAAAAATATTTAGGCAAGTTATACGTGTTCGTGCCGTTTAAGTTCATGGAATCCTGTGGTGATCATTGTGACTGTAGTAAGTTCAAATGGGCTAACTCATAGACAGTTCAGAAACAGATTGACAGATACAGAGACAGACTCAAAAATATTACCATATACAGGAGCAAGATGTCCAAGCTGAGAGAAGGACGTGAGTCGTGTCCGTGACCTATGGACGGACAGACATAGAAAGTAAGGTAAAGTAATAGCACCTACTATCTGGTAACATGTGTGTCTTTAAAATATACGGTGCTGCCTACCTTACTGTTTATTTAACTCAGAACGACATACTACAGTTAATTAAAAACATCGGTTCTTCTTTAGGCACTCAACTACCTACCTTAAGATATAAAACTATTTTGATTGTGTAAACAGAAGACGCCAAAAAGTTGAAACACTGTATGATGTGTAAAATCTTCGTGGCTGACTAACAAGGTCACCTAACCAAAACCGTTTCCTTAGAGAGGCTCAAGGACCGTCGGGTAACGTTTTATGAATTAGATTCAATTGAAGAAAAGGTGAGGCTCTTTTGAACTAAACATTAAGAACCTTTGGACAGTTTCGTCGAGCCGCGACATAGAGCGGTCAGAAATTTACAATAAGTCGATCAAAGGAGTGACACGTTCACAGATTTAATTCGAGTGTTACAAGTGTTGAAAACATTAATAATATACTAATTTAAGATATATTGTATCAAATAACATTTTAAATACTTGGAACAGCGTACTAGCGTGACCATACAATATAAAATATTATATGTTTTAATAAACGATCAATAACGAATGTGTAATATGATAAGCTCAGGTCACTGTCGAAACTTAGGAAAAAAAATGGAAAGAAAAAAATATACACTTTTTCGGCATCAAAGAAACACTTTCCCAAGTGCTACTACGACTGGTGTCCATGTTCAGTTCATAAATGTATTATTGACTAATATTAAATATTATAACAAATAAATTAAATATTATAATTATAATAATATGTAAGTAGAAACAATATCCATGTTTTGATTCTTTTTAATTAGAACATCTATAAGAAAACACTCATCGTTGTGACAGTAAATCCGGTCTTTAGGCTCAAAGATTATTATACAAAAGCTCTATCATTTATGTCCTAAAAATTTTTAAAGATCTTATTATATGATTATATATAAAAATAATTTTCATACTGCAATAATATGCTACAAACTATTAACTATATTCAATGGTTAAGAACTAAATGATAAGTAAATCAAAATAAATACTAATACCTGTCTTACAAAATTACATGAAACTATTTATATAGATTTTTTTCCATATAATAAGTCTTTAAGATATCTAATTTAGTTGTAATGAATACTTGTGTATTACTTTAAAATTTAGATGGTCCATGACTTTACAATACCTTTATTTTAGAAATATGTTACGAACCCTAGGGCTAAAGTCCACATTAATAAACAATTAAACTTAAACTATGTTAAGCGTTTTAATTCAGTAGCATAGGTAGACAGAGCGGTCTGATTTGTTTGACAAGAATGTTTAAAAGATTCTTCTCCAATAACAGCAAAAACTATTGTAGTTTGATGTTTGTTATAAGTTTCACAATCAGAATAAAAATGACACTGAGGTGTCTGAACAGAAGAATATCTCTACTTTAACTATCTGCATATTTTACTATTTATTGTAAGTCACGTCGTGACTAATGACACAAGACTCGATAATAGGTAGACATTTTTAAGAAAACATACACAAACATTTAATCTATCTTGTGTGATTACATGAAATCATTTATATGTACTAGAACAAAACACTTAAAAACACATTTGAAGAAAAACAGGTTTAAAGATAGAATTTTTTATAATAAAGAAAGTTGATAAAAAAACACGAGTCCTGACTTGTAATAATTAAGTGGAGAAATCAAACATATGGTTACGACATACACAATTTAATACTTCTAATAATTAGATTTATTAAAATATGTTAATCTAATTTATATTTATAATCATAAATAAATTACTGATTCTGCTATTGTAAAACTAACTTAACTGATACAAATTAAAGAACTTTTAAAAACATATATATATATCATAAATCACAATTGTTGCGTGTTTTGTATATTCCTGTATACTTTTTATATTGTCGTCCTATTTTTTAATTAAAGTTTATTATGTATTAAAAATCTTTAAAGACCTAGTTGATTTATTTTAACGTATATATAAAAATATTTTTGTTGCACACACGGTTCCAGAGTCAATAAATAGGATAATTCAGAGTACCCATAGAATTAATCATATATATTTATACTCTATGATTCGTCAGCTGTTATAGAATTTACTTTGTAAACGTATAACTATGCTGCGGCCAGACTTACGAGATACCCTGACTACTCACCAGACTTCTCATCACTCGTCACGGCAACAGCTTTAGCTTCAAAACATTTATTATTTTTAAAAATTTTATGAGCTGAGATACCTTATACTAAGCTAGAAGATATAGTATATGAAATAATACATATAATATACACACAATACATTTCCTTGATATTAAATAACTCACAAAAAAATCAGACCTTATATATACTATTCTATGCACTACTTATTTGTAATAAGAAAGCTATTAATACTTTAGATACAGTAAATAACTTTTAATCTTAATTTGCAACTAATATAAACAGTTCGCTCTTCAGTACAAAACTATTTTTACTTTGGAGGTTATATATTTTTCTATAAGTTTCAGATTAAAAAACGCAATCCTTTACAAATATAAAGGATTAAATTAAAAAACAACAAACTCACGGTTAATATATGAATCTGTAAGATTCGTAAGGTGACTTACCTGAAAGTTATCATTTGTCAACTCTTCAAAAGTTTTTTATTGTTAACTCTTATTGTCTCAACAGTTAAAGATTAGACAATATTCAGAGTCCACAGAAACCATAAATGACTTTCCACAGCTTTTCCAACTGCGCAATGATTGTTGTATACCTGCGATCCCAGTGCAATGCAACTGAATCTAAAAAAAAATAAAGAAAAAAGAAAAATGGCCAGATATTAAAATAAAAATATAATGCCTTATAAGAATACATTAGAATGGAAAAAATACACGTAATATAACAACAAAGTAAAAAAAATTTATGAAAAAAGAAAAGATAAACGACCAACTAGAAAAAAATAATATAATTTTACCTACTACCAGTCCAAAAGCTATTTTCAATAAATTTAATTTTACAGATTAAATAAAGTAAATAGTCATATTCTTCTTTCTTTTTTCTTCATTATTACTATATTTTTCATTAAAAAGTTAAATTATTGATAGGATTTTTTTTTCTTAGATTTTCAATCTACAAAAATATATTAACATGATCTCACAAAAAACAATAAGTTAAAAAAATGCAGTAAACAGGAAACAAACAACATGAAAAAAAAAATATGATCGGTACCAAGACAGGCCTTTTAAGCTCAACATCTCGTTTGGATTAAAATATATCTTAATACCCCAGCTAGTATAACATACATTGATTGACACACTTCTACTGATTTAAAATACTCCATATCTCAGTGAACACGAAAACATTGAATCTGAAGGCTCCAAACCTGATAGTACATACGAAATTTAAAAGATAGACACCCGACTCTCATGAGAATATTATGGAGAGTTTAGTTTCATCTTTTTTTATTCTCATTTAGTGTTGATGTACTTGATGGGATGGTTTTTTGAAAGTAGATATCTATACACCCCCCCCCCATCCCAATGCACTGGGATCGGTGAATTGTGCCTGGTCATTTTGAAAGGGGTATAAGTATATAATTAGAAACATTCCTTATAATCTACTAGAGTCACTTATTAGATTATATAGTATTACATATTGATTTAAATCGATATGTGTCAAGAACTTTGGGGTAATGGGATGTTTTTGCTTGGCTTTTTTTTTTACCTGTAGAATAATTTGACTACTCATAAAGACTTGTTAGGTCAAAAATTAAAAAGGGCAAAACTCACTACATGTGTCATAATCGATGTATTCATTAGTCTAACAGTCATAAAATGTTCTACATCAGGGATTATCGTTTCTTACAGTATGTTATGTTGCCTTACATAGATAAGAAAGGTAATCAGCATCCGTCGTGTTGGACAATAATGAGAAGAGGGGGACTGTCACCCCGTATGAACTAATACTAAGACACAATTTTATTTTTATTATTGTTAAAGCACTACTCGGTAACAGGTCAAGACGAGACAACGGTTGGTACTTAGAGAATTGAGAGTAGATCAAGGCTTACACTCCTGATCAAGACGGACAGCCGATTTTTGAAAAATAAATTATTAAAATTATTCACAGTTAATAGCAAAGTTTTAGACTTGATTTAAAAAACATTAAGCCCGTCTGGACAAGTAATTTTTAATTAATTCAATTGTAAGAACCAGTTGTACACAACATTAAACAGAAAATTAATGATAAAGATTATATAATCTTTCTCATATCACACATTTAAGATTAATTATGTCTATTTATTATTTATGTTTCTCCGTTTTATTATAATATTTTTTACGCACACATATTAAGCTTATATTATCAGAATAAAAAAGTTTGTCATAACAAACTGGATTAAAAGACAACAACCCACCGAATATATATATAAAAAAAAACAAGATCGGGAGGACCTAACAGTAAGTTAAACATACCCTCGCTTGATTTGAATATTTGCGCAGGAGCCTCAAATCTCTGACGTTGAAGATTAAATACAGGACCACTCTTATGTCTGTCTTCGTGCTGAGCTTGGATTCTGGTGGCTTGTCGAGCTGTAGTATCCCTAATAATAAATATAAAATATGAAATATTAAAAAATAAATACTTATTTTATTAACATTAATTAAAATGTTTGAAAAAAAGGATTAAAAAAGTATCAAATTAATATATTATTCTATGAGACAAAAAAATATTATTGTGGAAAAGAAAATTTTATTAATTTACTAATTAATTAATAAAATAACTTGAATTCGACGAGTACTACCTTTAGATTACTAAATATAAAAACATCCATAATGAAAAGATAATAAAAATATTATAAAGTTTTATAGTACCTTTATTGGTTTCTAGATTTAATTTTTTATATTTTCTTATATGATATCTATGTAACATTTTTATATTGTTTCATAAATTTGCTTGACTAGTATAACTTTTTAACATATATATGGCTACTCATAGTTATGAATCATCCACCCGTTTTTTTCGTTTAAATACATTTGTTAAATATATAGCTTTCTAATTCAATTACATGTTACAGTTACCATATAATTAAGACCGTATTAATTGACCAAAGTACACACGGTATGAATTTTCTATACCCTTTCATTTTTATTAAAAATTTATTAGATATCTCTGAATCAAACATATAAAATTAGTTCTGTAAATTGAAAATGATTTTATCCAGAAAAAAAGGGACCATATTGTCCGCCTGAGATCACAATCACAGATCACCAAATAAATTCCAGCACAGTCGCCAGGTCCACGGTAGTTGTCATCATATATCCAGATTAATGCCAATACGTTAGAAATTAAAGCTTATTATAGTTCAAACGATTCAATGTTATTTATTCAAAACACGTAACAAGGTGCATTATTTGAAGCTTCGTTATAATTTTTTATCTCTGTGCTAGGTTATCCCTCTTATTGAGTCATCCATAATTCTTACAAACATAATAATGATTCAATTTACAAGGACTTAACTTCTGAATCTGCTTTTCAAAGACTTAAAAAAAGTTTAAGTGTGTATAATAGCATCACTTTGCTACGATCCAAACCAACTGAATAAAAAAAATCAGTCTCCGCTCAAGTCTACAATACACGACTGACTAGCAGGGATACTTTATAGTATATGGAATAACAGTAATTCTAATAAGCAGCCCGGCCCACTGCAGCTAAAAGCTAACTGGGCAAACCCAGAACCTATCTCTCGGTGTCACGACAACTATATTAACGTATCAAACTTTATAAAAATAAAACAACACGAAGCTATTTCTTTAGTATTTAAGTGAAGACTGTGAAAACACCAGTATGACCGACATCTAGTTTGTTTTGAATTAGACTGGTATCATAAACTGACTATCTTTGACGCGCTGTCATTTTTCAGCTACAGAAACTGTTCTAGCCATCTCCACATGTCACTCCGGATAGCTTTATACTGTGTGATTGAACAACCATTTTAGTGCATATTACTTGTAGGAAAGGTGACTTACAACTTTTCATTTCAAGAAGCTATTATAATGTCTGAATTAGTAATTATTATAAATATTTGTTTAATATATTTAGACCAAAAAATCCTAACCAACAACCCAATTAGATAAAATAATCTGAAGAGCCCTCAAAATGAGAATATTAATCAAGATGATATTATTGGAGAATTTCATTGCTCAATGAACTTGTTCTTGAGAAATGTGTAAAATTTTTCTCACTTATTCGGAGGATCACAAATTCAAAATGTTGTCACGCATACTATAAAAAAAAATTTTAAATAATTCTTGGAAACAAAAAAATATTAAATGACAAAACCAAATATTGAACACCAGAACAAAAACACATTTTGGGGCTGAATTTTAAACGACCCGCCACCCGGGTGTTTGAAGAAAGCATAACATAAGATATAGTCGTGTTATACTTGCATTTCATGAGCACTTTTCCCTTTTGAATTATAACACAGCTAACATCGTATATTTATTTCATTAAACATTATAAAGACAATAGTCGTAATAATGAAATTTTTGCACTTTTTTTTTGATTAATAATACAATAGACATATCATATATATTAAATAAAGATAAAAAAATACGTATACCAAATGTCTTTACAAAAAATGAATAAACGTGTAACTAATTCTGAATAAATTAGAAAAAAGTCTCCAGCTCTCCTTCAGGTTAATCTTTTTTTTATTTTACCATCACGCCTTTTAATACAACTTACACTAGTTGCATATGTTGACGTACTACTCAGGTATTGTTTTTCACAAATAGAGCACTAAGATATAAGACGAAACTCGCGACCATGACACGAATACACTAAAGTACGAACTAAAACTCAAAATACTATCAAAAAAATTTTCTTAGACTACTGATTATTAATATTTAATATGGAAGAATGAGACACATAATCCTTGGGGCAAGAGGTTTCATTTTTTAAAATTATCAATATTTAAAAATACTACTTTCACTCATAAGACGAAAACACATTCCTAGTTGATATTTATAGTATATAAAAGTATTTATTTCAATAAAAGATTCTTCTAAAAATAATTAATTTGAAACACCAAAATGCCATGCAATGATTTACATAACTAAAGTATAAACATCTAAAATATAGAAAGTATGTATTAAAGTGAGATGTATTCCAAAACTGCGAAGGTCAAAGACTCGAGCATAGCCCCGCGCAAACCCTGGACTAAATACAATGACAACCAGGAACATACGTAGATAAAAAGTTCCATGCCAAGATAATGGGATAGAATGTATGACCGAAAGAAGGGCAACGAGGATGCAGAAGAATAAATCTCAAAGGCGATAAGACGACATGAAAATTGTTAACAACTTAAGACACGATAGTACGTTTCCTTTAAATTTGTATTTACTCCCGATTTCATATCATTAAACCTTCAGTACATTAGTCGGATATTTGTTCTTCCGTCAAACAACACACACACGCATATATATTATAAACATAAAGTGTATCAAAATACAGTCGGCAGTCTTTTCTAAAGAATCCTTTAGTCCCGGTCTTTGTCCCATGTGACTATTTTTTCTTCTGCCTTTATAAGTAATGTGATTTTACTTGCAAATATATGATGGCGTAAAAATACTAATGATGATTGTGCATGAATTTGGAAACTTTTATATGGTCGTTTGTGGGGTTATACTGCTTTGTCCAGGGTGACTTTTTTTTGTTTTTTTACCCAATAAACACTTTTAACGAATTAAAAAATAATCAATATACTTGCCTCGGGTTTGAAAGCTTTTGAGAATATATATGCCAATTGTTTTGCAAAACCAAGGGATTTACCAGTTTCAGTAGCATAGAGAATCTTTGCTTTTGTTCTGTTGGCATAAGCTTTCATGAACATCCTTTGAGCAAACAAAGCTGCCCTAAATAAGAAATATATATATATATATATATATATATATATATATATATATATATATATATATATATATATATATATATATATATATATATATATATATATATATATATATACTATAGAAAGGAAAAAATAAGAAAACCAGAAAGAAGGAGTTCAAATATTAATAAGTAAATTAACTGGTTCATATCCCAAGATTAAAATTCATAAAAGCTTCAAGTTACTCTATTGCACATGCGAACAAGCTATAGTAGATGCCCTCTGATACCTTTGACTCATAAAAAGAGCACTAGATTATCTTATTACCATTCCACTTAGCACCGTCTGAATTTTTTATGACCAAGCTTCTATAAAAACTTTATATGTCACCAGGTCCTAACTTACTACAAGCAAACGGACTAAATAAATAAAAGTTCAAATAGTAAAAACATTCTTTTAATAGACAGTGTTTCACAAAAAGTGATGGAAGTTCACAAAAAGTACCGGATAGTTTGGTCACATATTCAGTGACCATCAATAGTTGTAAACACTATATATTAAAGTGATTTTTATCTATTTGAACTTTTATTGATTGTCATGGAAAGGCCGTCTGGTCTCCTAAAATACAGAGGAAAATAGAAATGACAGGAGTAAAAATGTCAAGGTACAGACACACTCAAACACACGCTAGTCCGCTGAGATGATACTAAAAAAGATAGACTCGTTTGGGATTTTATATTCTCGTGAATTTATCCTCGAAGCTATAACACTGATTTGAACATGTAGCAGTAGACTACGAGTCATCATTCCAAGAAATAAGTTTTCATCATAAAATAACAGAACAGAAATTAAAAAACATGATCAAAGTTAATGATAGCTGCTCAGTAGATTAAACACATCGTTTCATACTCTAGTGCACAGCGAAATTTATAAAATTTACATTGTCAAATTTAGATTAATTTTTATCAAAACAATATAAAAATATTTACTCGACTCACTCGTACAGAAATATATTGCTGATATAATTATTATTTATATTTTTTATTAATTGTTTTGAAATTAGTTTAATATTTTTTTATTTTTTGTTTTTTTTTAATTTTATTTAACTAATTTTTTTAATAATAATTTTTAAAAAATCGTTTCGAAAAAAAAAAAATATAAAAATTTAAAATAATTAAATTGATATTTTACTTAAAATCGTATATTAAATGATGTATATATTTTATAAAGGTATTAGGAAGTTTTGTCCGAAAGTTCTACGTCTTCAGTTGCTGATCATTTAACACAAGAGTGTTGTGATCTATACAATATAGATACACTTAAGCTATACTTTTAGATGTTCTCAGGCACGTTTAAGATAAAAATGCAGAGTAAAAAGAATGGATTACCATAGTGAACTCAATCAACACTGTAGTGGGTCATTTAAATACTCCTGAAGAGGTTGGATAGCGTACAAGGCTTGACGAGTCATTATATGCCTTAAAACAAAAAAAATTATGTCAATTTACTTATTTATGTTGTAAATTTTAGAAAGCTTAGGCTTATACGAGACCAATTGGTCATTCTTCAAAAAAGTAGTAGAGGGAAGGGGTTGACCTAAAAATTACCGGTTCCTATAGGCTTATCGTATTTGCTGTGCGCCCTACGCAAAAAATGGGGTCCTATTCATCAGGGAAAAACATTTCATTTTGAGCTTAAGACTGCTTTTTCTGTCGTACCAAACATACATCATTTTTGAAATAAAACAACGTGCATCCACTCCTCAGCCAATGGGCATGAGCCCCCTCCCCTACCATTATGTAAAACATTTTCCAAATTTAAATTTTATCATACTTGTATGCTGGGCTTTATAAAATCAGCGGTAATTTAGTAATAATTTCATAATTTTGAGGGGGGGGGCGGAGAATAATCTCATCAAATTAAATTATGTGATGCTTGGGCGAAGCTATATGTGGTCTACACTTCTAACTTTAAAAACTGAAATACAATTCTTTACTGTAGCCGATAAGCGAAACCTAACCATCAATACAAAAAAAAAAGAAACAAAATTGTAAGGAAAAAAATAAGTCTAAGTGGTAACTATTCTAATAAAATAACTTATATTTTTTTAATAAACTATCTAGTACCATTAAAACAGTGAATCACTGTTTTACTAACTGAGTGGGAGCCACAGGGTTGAACCCCGCCCCTCCAAGATATTTCTTTAACTCATAAATTGGTCAAAGAAACGCAGACAAAAAATACTCTAGACAACGTCCTCCTACACAAACACAACAGAAAAACATTACGTGAACAAACTGTCTAAAACCACCCTGAAATACAGCTAGGGTGGTGAGCACTTCCACTACTCGCCCACATAGTCTGTTGTAAAATACTTTATGAAAACAAACTATTGTTATAGAGTATCTAATATTAGTATTTCATTCTCTTAATTACTTTCTTTAGATTTTTTATTTTATTATTTTAATATTTTTTACAACATTTTAACATTTAAAGATAAAAAAAAAAGAAGGGCAACAGCGAGGTTAAAAGTAAATTATGGAACCGTAGATTATGAGTCATCTTTAATTATAGTGTATATCAATATTTTTTATCTATGTTTATAACAACTCTCTCAGACCTGTACGCATCTTTACAAAAATGTACAGATCTCAATTCAGGATATATTAACAGAACAGTGTCTCCTTTTAGGTGACTTCATTTCAGTTTATAGGTGACCAAAACACACTTTGACTGTAAACAACTCTTATCTAACATTAAAATATTTGAGATGAAATAAATTTTATTCAATTTTTTTACATTTTCTAAAAACGAATAAAACTACCTGCACAATAAATGATAACTAGACGATAAGCCTATAGCTTTAAATATGTGACAAAGCCCAATTGACAAGACGATACAAAAGAACAACACAAATCCCCTGCAATGCAGATTTAAAAGAACATCAGTCTATTTGTCTAATATATGTCTTAAGACGCCCCCTTGTCCTTTTCGCAAGACAACACCGCGAAAGTCTAAAACTTTAACACTGAACATGCACTTTTTTTTAGTCTCGCCTCTAACCCCTCCCCTCCTTAGACGGCTATTTGAATGACCATAGGTCCGCACGGACCTGAGAGTCTTACAAGTTTTTGATACAGTAGCATATAAATTCTGTGTTGAATACGGAAGATGTCTTAGATTCCGGCGGTTTGTCCCAACCCAAACCAATCCGTGGGACACCAACCTGGTTCACTTTGCTCCATTTAAAACTGCTCGATGAAAGACGCGATAGCTATCTGATGGTCAACCATGTTTATTTGCGAGCCCTGTGAGCAAAGTCCAGTTTAGATATGACACTATAACAATTTACTGTTTCAATCAGAGAACTTAATCACAAGTGCCTCCATGTTTAGATATAATAACGTAATCGAGACAAGGGTAGACACACATTCACAACCTGTTATTTTTTTTATGAGTCAGTACGCCACACACAAGTTTTACAAAGACTCTAAAATCGTCCTGACCATGATGATATTTGCTACATTAACCTCTTAATTCAGTCCTTGACTGAGTTACAATAATTGAATGTTTTATATCCAATGCGGTTTATTATATCCATCAGCGTTTAATTACATTTAATAAATTTAACACATAAATTTTAATTAATTCACGAACTTCTAATTAATATATCTTAATAAAATAACACTTTTTTTGTAATAAAAAACCATTGGAAAAAAAATATCAAAAGGGGCACGAGATTTTGGGTAGGATTTTCTCGATTTTAAAGAGGAGTGTTCTTATATACTACGACCAAACGGCTTCAAAATTTAAATAAAAACACCTAAAAAAGTAAACAATTATGTATTAAATTGTTATAAAATTGTATGTTATTATTAAAAACATTTATAATCTTAATTTACCACCAAATTAAAATCCGGTCAAAAAAATGTTTACTGATAAAAAAAAACAAAAAAAAAAAAAAAACAGATTACATATCTTTATAACGTTTAAATATATTTCTTTAATTGCGATTGAGGTATGATGTTCACCCAACGGGCTGTAACGGACTCCTGGCGAGTCGGTTGTTTGGTGTTGTGCTCGCATGACTGTAATATTACACTCTTGTTGCTTTTGTAATTAATGTATAATCGTTTTTTATTTACTTAATATTTTATTTTTTATAAAATTAATTTAAAAAACAAACAAAATTTTAATCCAAAAGTTAATTTTATATTTATATATTACGGCCTCCATATTTTTATGTGACGTAAATTACACATTAACTTAATTAACAAAATTCTCGAGTAGTCTATTTTTCTTATTGCAAAAAAATACTAAGTTTAATATTTTTACAGACACGAGCTGGAAAACTATGTGCGAGTGTTATCTGATACAATGACTCTTTTTGTGTTATTTTGAAGAAAATTCTTACAAGGTTAGGGGAGGTTTCCCCCCTCCGTAAAAAATCAGGTAAATTTTCTCAGGCTCGTAGCCTTTGATGAGTAATGCTAAAATTAATAAAATTAATACAGTTATAATCATAATTATAAGTCCAGTATCTTTATAAATTTTTTGAAATCATTTGTAAGTTTTTAAAATTTTATTTAGATTTTGCTCCTCATCGCTTGTTTTTTTTTTATTGTTTTTTTTTATTAATGAGTATTTATTTATGAAATTTGTTTTTTAAACCATTTGTAAAAAAAAACCTATTTAAGTTAAAAGTTAAAAAAAAATTTAATTAACAAACCCCAGAATAAAACAGGCATTTTAATTAGAATAGATAGCTCTTTTTAAAGCACTAAAAAAAAACTGGAGCGTAAAGATCAAGATATTGACTAGGGAGAGAACCCAATCATATAATTTATAATTTCTGTTAATTTTAAATTATAATTTTGATTCTAACTTTCATTTTAAAAAACTTGTTTTTTTTAAATTTTATGTATTATCGTTTTTTAAATTGGTATTTTACCGCAGGCACCAAGTCCGCTACCTTTACCTGCCAAACCCCACCCCACCTATCCTAACCTAGTAGCACGATTAACCCCCTCCTCCCCCCCCCACCCTCCAACAAGTAGTAAGGAAAATGTCTCTAGACGGTAACATAGACCCTAAATTATTTAATACAATGGCATATTTAAGATATATCGGACCGTCAAAGGGGCCAGTGGTGAGCGTAATTTCTAGTAAATGAACTATTTATTAGATGTTCTACTACGTTGAACGAAAGGCCCATATCGATCTATTTAGGTTGTTATTTTGAGAAAAATATGAGAGGGAGGGTTCCTCGTGTAAATAAATTTTCTTTTGTTAACAAAAATTTTCAATATAAATAATAATTGACTGTAAAATGATAAATTCAACTATAGTCACGTAAAAAGTTTAAAATCAGTCTAACAATGGGAAAAAAAACAAAAAAAAAACACACACTCCCCACCAACCGCACCCGAGCTATGTAATAGTTTAAAAAAAGGACCAGAAACACTGTTAGTATCTCGAATATTACAAAAACGACCTTCATGTTATATGTAAATATTACTATGGGTTTAGTATCCGCCAGTTTATACCATTTTTAGATTGTATGTCATAATTGTTTTGAAAACAAGAAACATTTTATCTGTCACGTTACTTTTGATTTTCAGCAATAAAATTGATGAACTTTATATATTCGAAATCATAAATAAATTATTATTCTTTTGATGTATATTCCGTTGCATACAGTACGTTTTTTATTGGGGATGTGACCATGTATACTGGTCACTAAGGATGGCAATTTAGGTGATACGAACATATTAAAAAATAATGATACGGTAACAGATAACACACCGAACAGTAAGTATAAATCAAATATAAAATTGTCAGTCAAATCAATTAACGCACAAAAATACACAATATTTTTTATTACTGAGAGCACGGTAGTATAGGAACCAAACACGAAACACTCACACATTTGTGTTTTATATCCAACACACCGATCTCATCGAGTTCGTTATGATTTGAGATACAGAAAAACTCTACGGACTATATCTAAAAAACTTTCCGAGGGTCCTGAGTCACAGAAAAAAAAAAACAGAAAAAAAATCTAACTTCAATAACAATATTTAGGACATCTAAAAAATCTTTATATGATATTAACTAGTTGGAACCTATCACAGCAACCTTGATCTACAAACACGACTAAGGAGTGAAACCCCCCGGTAACCTATATAGCTCACTTTATAGTTAAGACAATTCAATTTTGCTACCTGATTATAAAAAGGGCCTCCATTTTTAGATACTAATGCCATATAAGGCGTAATTATTTTTATCTTGTGTCATTACAGATTCAATAACCGCTGATCGCAAAAACCACAAGAATGTTCTTATGTAGATCCAAAAGTAAATGTTATTATTCGATTATGATAATACAAATATATATATATTTTTAAGAATCATATATAGTTATATTTAAAAACCTAATATCAAATAAACCTTGCCCTTGAAAATGAACCATCATCGCAACATAAAAAAATAATGAGAGATCCATAGAATAACAGAAATCTGAAGGCCAATACCCGACAAGTGATATAATTTTCTTCTGGGTTTAGTAACCGGCTACCCGCCATCAACTCACGATTACATAATCAATTATTAAAAACATATACTACAAAACCTTGTCTATAGCGGGTATATAAAAATATGTCTATCAAGAGAATATGAACATATTTCAAGAGACCACTTTCACTTATAACACAAAACTTATATATATTAAATATAAAATAATATAGTGGTACAAAGAAATTAAATAATACACGTTTAAAAATAACAGAAACAAACTAAGTTAGTGAAACTTTTGTTTTTTGTTTATCTTAAATTACACGAATAACATTTGATTAGCAGGTAACATAAAAGTTATAATACACCTGGCAGATAATTGTAAATAAATTCGAAAAAATCTTCAGAAGCCAGTAACATATGGATTGATCTTACCTAATACTGAAATAGATACTACTAAAACTACAAATCAATAACACATTTTCTAAAGACAATACAATTAAAAAGTTTTAGAAAAGAAAAATTATTAGAAAGAAAATAAACCGATCCCATAAATGTTAAATTGTTGCTCAGTCATTTTTTAGAAAGTGTAATAATAGACAATACCCATAGATTATAAGAAAAAAGAACTATGTTTCCTTCATAATAAAAAAAACTTAATTAAAATAAACAAACAATTACAAATAAATAAATAACTAAGTAAATTTGTGTCCAAAAATTTGTTTGGGTAAGTAAATCTTAATTACAGCTATAGTTATATCAACTTTGTCTGAAATGTTTTACCGTGGCCTTAGTACTGATAAGTAGTATCTTTCTGTCATTTTAAATAATATGTTTGTTTTATATCACTTCTTCTTCCTCGTGAAAATTATTCTTTTATTTACATGATGATAATAAGATATTAAAAAAACTAAAATTTATCTGGGAAACAAAAAAGGGGGGGGGGACCGGAAGGAGCAACTAAACGGTATTAAACTGAAATTAGTTTTACAGTTTCAAAAAAAGTCCTTTAACCAATTACAGTAGCCAGTAAAATGTGTTGTTAATGCACTTTTAGTCAGTGTCTCTCGTATTCTAGCAGCTATCTAGTGATAACATAACTTAATCCATGCAACAGCCATTGACGTGTCTCGCACTGAATTTTAAACACCAACAAACTAATTTTAGGCTATACACTCACATGAGGTCACGCCTAGTGGAGACAAGAACACATAAATTTTCATATCTTAAATAATAATTAATTCTATACGAATTAAAAAAAATAAAACCAAGTAAAATTAATACATATTATTTATAATTAAAAGTGGATAGTATAAATAAAAAATAAATTAAAAAAATATCTAAATATAAGAAAAATCCAAAAAGACTGATTTACTTATTTACATAATTTAATCAATATAATAAATTTTATAAAATATTAAAAATGTTCTTTAAAAAATTTGTTCACAATAAATTAAACATATTCTATAGAAGTTTTACCTCTTTAGTGGATGTGTTTCGAAAAGTCGAGAAATGTCTCGTACAGTATAAATGTTTGATTGTGTTGTGTCAAAATATTTTTACGTATTCTGTCGGCAATGATATTAATTTTAGAAGTCAGACAATCTATTTAGATACAATAGATAAAACTACCATACGACTCATACTGTAAAGTACTTATGATATCAACATTTTAAGGTATTTAAAAGTGGGACTTATCGATATTTATTAATAAATTGTTATTTATGAATACAATTTTCTATGAGATTTTTTTTTTCTAATAATATTGACATACAATTATATTTTAATTCACTTACCTTTAATAAAAAAAAATAATATATAATCAGTTCCTAACAAATAATTACCATACCTTAACAAGAGAATAATAATTTGACTGATATTTCAGAGGGGGGACTATATAAGCGGTCAAACGACTTGAGTTACCGGCACTCCTATAAAATCCAAATTCAGGTAGGTGGGTCAAATGTATATACTATCGAATTCGGGTCTTTTCTATTCTAAGTTTTTTATTTTTTACTTATTATAACTTATTTATAGGCCATTGAAATACAATATACCTTGAGCTTGTTCAATGTGTAGATAAATGATCACAACACTAGAGCTCTGGAAAACTGGCCTGTTTATGAACCTCTGTGTTTGGCTGCTTTCGATGACCAAACAAATAACACAATCACTCCTGCTGAAGTTTCTGTTCATGAATCTGAAAGCTTTATAGAGGTCAGTCCAGATGTCATTGTTACTGGTCATCGAGGTGGACGAGATAGTCTCTAAGTAAAATGTCCACTCTCTGCTAAAGAAGTGTCAATGGCAGACTGGATGAAGAGGTCTAATTTCGTTGAACTTGACAATAAAAGTATAATCCAATTAAAGAGTCCCCAGCATTATATTTATAAAGTTCAGATGCAGCTTGAATGTTGCGACCTTGATCTTGGATTTTTCGGTGTGTACGTTTGCACAGGAGATCTGCAAAACGAAAAGATAAACCTAGACAAAAATGTTTTGCAACAGAAAATGTTTAAAAAGCTTCATAAATTTTATATGGAAGCATTGTTTCAAGACATTTTTGAATGACGAGTGCCACTCCCTATAGCGATCCACGAGCCAGTTCTAGTCACGTCGACTGAGCAATAATACACTCACACCTTCAAAGGAGGAGTGCGAGGTGAGTTTCTAGAAAAGTGTATATATATAGGAAGTTAAGGACAAGAGATTGGACAAACAGACCCCGGTTAGAGATGTCAGTTTCATCAAAAGTCCTTGGAGAACACGATCGAGGTATTTTTTCCGACATTAGCTTCAGGTATTGACTTCCAGGTGGTAAGTTGCACCTTGTTATCAACTGGTAAAACAAGAATATTACAGTAAAATCAAATCTAAAAAATTATAATTGTTTTCTAATAAATTAACTATTTATTCATATAACATTTATAGCACTTCACTATTCATCGAGACAGGTAACTCCTGTTCATGTCAATTTCAATATGTAATAATACAATTATCTGCGTCTGTTTATGCTAGACTTATTTAATTCGCAATTATTTTAGCAACTATTTTGGAAAAGACTTAAATTAAGTAGGAGGGACCCAATTGTCTAAGGGGAGTCAGACATAGCTATGTTCGGTGCTCGAGTCCCCCCCTACAGCATACTCTACAACTAAGATAAGTTTGGAAGAACCACTGAAACTCAATGTTAATACTGACTCAATTTTGTTTTTATTAAGAAAATAGCAACATATAACTTAACAAAAAATTAAAAATTTTTAGCCGGCGGTTACCCCTACACCCAAGTTAAAACATTGTTTTTTATTTTTACTTATAACGTCTCGCAGTCGTGTACTGATTTATTTTGTCCTACAAATTAACTGCTCCCCCACCCACCGAAAAAAATTTTTAATAAAACTTGCATTGATATTCATAGGTTAGTTCGTTTGAAAAAATGTTTTTCTACGTAAAATAACGGATTAGTAACACACTATACGGTTGACACTCGAAAAATCATCTATGCGAAGAGATGTGATGCGTTCTTAAAAACACTCTTTATTTAACGCGTTCATTAGCAAATGTCAACTTTTGTAACGTGTTTACCCCACACTTCTTCATTTATATTTATAACTCCGCACTATGTAGAGTTACATTGTCAATTGTAATTTTTAAAAAAAATATTACATGAAAATATATCACAAGTATAAATTATTGCAATAAAAATATAGATAATTAAAACAAAAAAGAAAAACATCACTAATCAACTCAAAAATATATAAATTAAAAAAAAAATAGATAGTAACTATTATAAAAAATAAAATCACAATTACATTAATTTGGGGGTTTTTATTATGAATTATCATATTGATATATTTAAAAATAAATTTTTATATGTTTTACTAGGCAGGACGAACTTTTTGACGTCGAAATTATTTTCTTTCTGAATTAAAAAACAACTGTTTAAATATCTTACCTATTACATGATATATAATACTTTATACAAACTGAATAGATAATAACTTTCTGTCTATATAGAGATTAAAAATAATAGCTCAAGTCTTATGTAATACAAAAACAGTTAGAGACAGAACCTTACAAGGACTTGTGGACCAGACGGAGTGTCTCGTATATTCTCTTCAACGATCACCCAATGACTTCCGTTGGTATTATAACCAATTTTAAAGGAAGATCGTCTAGTAAACGGTTTAAAAACATTTTTGTAAATGTTATAATTTATCTTTTTAAATTTGCTTTTTTTTCTTTTTAATATTATAAAGAAAACAAAGACACTACAATACTACTAATATATTATAATATTCAATATAAAGTCATTGACATAGTTTAAAATACTTTGTAAATATAAATTAAAAAAGCTCCGCCCCGTCTATTATTAAAAGTTAATGTAGATCGCACGGGGGTTTGAAAGGGGTCAGTAGCTCAGAAAAATGCTCTTGCCAGCGTTCCATGCGTCCTTCTTCTGTTCGGATGAGTTCTCCGGACTTATCTTTCAGTGTGTCAACCGTTACAGGAGCTTTTCCAGTCGCTTCTTTCAGTAGTTTGAACATTTTGCTGCTGTTGTGGCTCCTGGACGCTTGTTCCAACTCAATAGCCAGATCTAACCCGTACAGTTCTCTGTTCCGTTTCAGTGACTGTTTAACTGCTTTGCGGGCTACTTTTAAGGGTTCTTTTGCACCTCCCACGAGGGGTCGCTTCTTCTCGACTAGTTCTATGGTGTGGTCAGAGATCCAGGCTCACTATTTTTGTTTTGTGTGGCCAAGCACCTTCTCAGATACGTCCTGTGTCGCAATTTTTATCTGCATCCATTCTTCGTCGACGTGTGAGACACGGTTCTAGGCTTTGAACCGGTTGCTTAGCTTTAACTCGAAGTCGGCTTTGATTTCCGGGCATCTTAGTTTCGAAACATCGAAGCACTTCCCTGCCTTCTGTCACTTCTGCCTTCTAAGGCAGTGACGGACTTTGTAAGTGAGGAGATAGTGATTGGATCCATTTAAAGGTCCTGTGTCTGCTCCTCTGTATACCCGGGCATCTGTGCAGCAGCTCCTCCATCTTCTGCTGACTAAGATGTGGTCGATCTGAGCTGTTGTTAAGTCGTTGTTCAGACGCCATGTAACGAGGTGGAGGCTCTGGGCTCAGAGAGAGTGTTTGTGACGCATAGGTTCTTGTATCCGGCTACCTGTAAGAGCCTTTCTCCATTGATGAATCTGTTACCAACGGTGTGGTGGCCAATAACTGCTGCTGTGTCGGGGTATACTCTGCCGAGCCGGGCGTTCCAGTCTCCAGCTGCAAAGAGCATATCACGCCTTTGTGTCGTGTCGATGATCCTTTGTAGGTCATAATAAAATGCATCTTTGACCGCTTGACAACTGTCCCTTATCGGAGCGTACACGGCGATTATGGTTATGTGGCTAATGTGGCCTCTCAGTCTGATCATGGCGATCCTTGGTGACACTGGCTCCCAAGAGGTGACGCATTATGCAGTAGGACTGTCTATTAGGAACCTAACTCCTTGCAGACTGGAACCATCATTGGGACCCGAGTTATAGAACTGGAATGAGTCAGGTTCAGAAACGGTAAATTTTCTGGACAGAACATCATTAAGTCTCGTTTCTGACAGACAACAAACGTTGATTTTATACTTCTGCAGCTCCCTTGCAAGGAGCAGTTGCGTAGATTCCAGCTTGCAGCTGCGAACATTCCACGCGCCAATATTCAGATGTTTTCTTGATCGGGCGGCTTGCATACTTGTCCGGTCAGGCACCACCCTGACCTGGTCCGCGTCGGCTACCGCGAACGCCGTAATAGTAGTATCTCTCTGCATTTGATCTTCAATATCCATTGGTGTTTCATAGGAATTAACTTGACCAAAGGCTCCCCAGACCCTTGGCGCCCCGTTGCGTTAGCCATTCTATTTTTTCGGGCTAGGCTACTAATAGAATGTTACACCACTCCACCGCTGTGAGGTACAACTTAGGGCTCTCCTCCTGGCTCGCTAGGGACGGGGGCGTGAATCCTCGCTCCGAGGCCCCAACCATAGCTTGGGAGCACTCGTGCTTATCAGGCCCTGATTCCCACCTAGGAGGTCGGGAGGTTGGAGTGGCTAAGTATCAGAGTGATTAAACTCTATATCAACATCCTTTTCTCGGATACAAAATATAAAATTGACAATATCTAAGTGTCAGAGTGAATAATTTTTTTTTTATCATATGAAAAAAAAATTGTAAAGTAACAAGTAAAAAAATCATTTTTGAATTAGCCCCAGGGGCCTAGTGAGAGAGACATGCAAAAAGCTAGGTTCATTTAATTTTTACTAAAGCAATAGCTACCATCTATTTCAATTAAAGTATAGATGGCAGCACAACTAAATTTTCATTCATCCGGGCACCTGCAGCGTTATCCCATGTCAATGTTATCCCATGTGTCTGACAATAGATGCATGCAAAATCCTTTTCTTACATCTCCGATGTTTTAATAGACATTCTAAACGTTTGATATGCTAGCATACTCTAAAAATAATGAACATATAGCAATGTAATGCATAATATATTTTTAATGAAATAATGCTATGTAGAATATTAATACAAAAATATATTATGATACATTATTAATATCAGTGATCAACTTTGGACATTTTGAATCTGTTCCGTAAAATAGTTCACCATGTTCTCTCTTGTATTGTCTTGATATTTATATTCCATAGTGATATTTTCTGCCAATGCCCTTTTTATTTTTCTGGCAATTTCACTGTCTATTATCACATTATTTTTACACAGGTAACAGTTTCGGCATGTAGACAAGATATGGTTTACGATATTAGTAGAAGAGTAGGCCTTTCTTTTATTGAGCTTCCGTTGAATGCTAATACCTAAAAGATGACGATTGGATGTATCAGTAGGTAATGTGTTACCTGCAACAGTAGCAAGGAGTTGTCCTCTATCATCAACGATTATCTTTATGTTGGCATTCTCTTTGAGTGCAATCATCTCCGGAGATCTCAATCTCGTATATCCACCATTTGTACAACAGAATCTTTTCGGTATTCCAAAGAAATTTAATTCCTTACTGTCATGACAATGCATGCATACATTTCCAATAGTGCTACCACTTGTACTTGTTTCATAGTTTAAATACTTCTCCTTGTTGGCATTCAATGCTACAATAACATTCTCATGTGAACACACTTTATTAAAATGCTCCATCTTCACTTTTTTTAAAGATATGACTTATGTGTTTATTGTTCCACTGCGTAAAAAATACTGATTTAATACATGTAATAAACTAGGTAGTGTCGATAACCGGCCAAAGAGTACCAATGGGAAAGCCGCATCGTGTCTCTGAGAAATCATAGAGTACAAGTGTTAGAGCCGTAAGCATATTTTGTTATTTTAAGATACGTACAAAAAAAATAAAAAAATAAAAAAAATAAAGTTGAATAATTTCGAAATTAAAAAGGAAAAAAATAGAATGTTATTATGAAAAAAAAATATTGAATTAGAGCAATCAGTCCTCATCATTATGAGTATCCAAAACCGGACTTGAGTTTCACATTTGAAGTAGAGAATTGTACTTTTCATAATTTTCTTACATGAAAGTTGAATGAAATTTTGGTATTGTGTATTCAAGAGGTAAAGAAACTTTTTTTATAATATAATTTCTGATCGCTGTGGACAACAGAGTTTCTCAATCCCCGCAAAGCTATTTCAAAAGGTACATGTATTATTTATTTAACAGAAATCCTCGCTTTTTGAATGACCACCAAGTATAGAAAAAATCACACGGAATAAGACAACAGAGTCTCTCAAACCCCGTAAAGCTATTTTAAAATGTACAAGAATTATTTATTTAACAGAAATCCTCGCTTTTTGAATGATCAACAAGTAAAGAAAGAAAAAACACACAGAATAGAACAAAAGAGTCTCTCAAACCCCGTAAATCTATTTTAAAAGGTACAAGAATTATTTATTTAACAGAAATCCTCGCTTTTTGAATGACCACCAAGTAAAGAAAAAATCACACGGAATAAGACAACAGAGTCTCTCAAACCCCGTAAAGCTATTTTAAAAAGTACAAGAATTATTTATTTAACAGAAATCCTCGCTTTTTGAATGACCACCAAGTAAAGAAAAAATCACATGGAATAAAACAACAGAGTCTCTCAAACCCCGTAAAGCTATTTAAAAGGTAGAAGAATTATTTATTTAACAGAAATCCTCGCTTTTTGAATGATCACCAAGTAAAGAAAAAATCACACAGAATAAAACAACAGAGTCTCTCAAACCCCGTAAAGCTATTTTAAAAGGTACAAGAATTATTTATTTAACTGAAATCCTCGGTTTTTGAATGATCACTAAGTAAAGAAGAAAAAAAACACACAGAATAAAAGTTAATGAAAAACTATTGCATTAAAAAAAAAATTAAATTTATCATACGACCTAAATTATTTCATTAGATACGCCAGCAATCATAAACGATCCTTTTGAAATTCTGTTAACAACATCGATTCTCAAGGTAAAAGTTTTAATAAAACACTTTTAGCATATTGAATGTCCTTACTTAACAACTACTGCATTAAAAAAAAAATTATAATACGAACTAAATTATTTCATCAGATACGCCAGCACTTATGAACGACCCTTTGGAAATTCTGCTAAAAGCGACGATGCTCAAGGTGAAAGTTTGAATCAAACACTTTTAGGATATTGAGTGTCCTTACTGAAAAACTTCGTTCTTTTCACTGGCTTGAAATTGCATACAAACGAGCCAATCAGGTGTTACAATCATTTTTTTTGCTCAAAATTCGACAAATCAACGACTGTTTGGTTAGTTTTATTTTGCATGATATTTCTAAAGCCAATTAAGATGAAGAAATGTCTTCAAAATCAATGCTATAAGGAAAAAAAATTTTGTATATTTTTGTCAGTTTGTAGTTTACGCACTAATATCAATATCAGTAACGATTCTATTTGAGCTTTCTCCAAGTTGATAAAATTGGTCTCTAAAGGGTTCATGATAAAAAAAAATAGCGCACACCATGCTGAATGTGCTTTCAAAAACCCATCTGGTCAAAAACATGTTTGTTATCGTCAATGATTTCCAAAGATGTAAGAAAATTATGGAAAATACAATTCTCTGGTTCAAATCTGAAACTTTAGTCTATTTTCAGATCGAAAAATAAAACCATTTCTATAAAATCTGAGCTAATAAGGGTTTTTGGCCGTAAACTCTAGTTTCTTGTAAGAAAATTATGGAAAATACAATGCAACCGAGTTTCTTAAACCCCGTAAAGCTCTTTTAAAAGATACAAGAACTACTTATTTAACACAAAAATTTTTGTTTTTAATGAGCACCAAGTAAATAAAAACCACACGGAATCAGGCAACAGAGTCTCTCAAACCCCGTAAAGCTCTTTTAAAAGATAAAAGAACTACTTATTTAACGCAAAAATTTCGTTTTTAATGGGTACTAAGTAAAGAAAAACCACACGGAATCAGGCAACAGAGTCTCTCAAACCCGTAAAGCTCTTTTAAAAGATACAAAAACTACTTATTTAACACAAAAATTTTGTTTTTGATGGGCACCAAGTAAAGAAAAACCAAACGGAATCAGGCAACCAAATCTTTCAAACTCCGTAAAGCTCTTTTGAAAGATACAAGAACTACTTATTTAAAACAATAATTTTGTTTTTAATGGGGATCAAGTAAAGAAAGACCACACGGAATCAGGCAACCGAGTCTCTTAAACCCCATCAAGCTCTTTTAAAAGATACAAGAACTACTTATTTACAACAAAAATTTTGTTTTTAATGAGCACTAAGTAAAGAAAACCCACACGGAATCAGGCAACAGAGTCTCTCAAACCCCGTAAAGCTCTTTTAAAAGATACAAGAACTACTTATTTACCAAACAAATTTCGTTTTTAATGCAATCAAAGTAAAGAATCACAACACAGAATCAGGCAACTTATTTTCTCAAACCCCTGAAAGCTATATTATCAGTTAAAAAAAATAATATTTAATCGCACAATTGTCGATTGTAATGGGCACCATTTGAATACGAACACCACGGAATCAGGCAACAGAGTCTCTCAAACATCTTACAGCTCTTTTAAGAGATTCAAAAACTACTTATATATCGCAGAAATTTCGTGTTTATTGGGCACCAAGTAAAGAAGAACCAAACGGAATCAGGCAACAGAGTC
The DNA here is from genome assembly GCF_049724085.1 of Artemia sp. Qi Xiang Cuo. Lineage (NCBI taxonomy): Eukaryota > Metazoa > Arthropoda > Branchiopoda > Anostraca > Artemiidae > Artemia > Artemia sp. Qi Xiang Cuo. Next base: position 49,280,107 of record NC_142808.1, on the reverse strand, counting down.
TCTCAAACACCGAAAAGCTCTTTTAAAAGATACAAAAACTATTTATTTAACAAAAAAATTTAGTTTTCAATGGGCACTAAGTAAAGAAAAACCACACGGAATCAGGCAACTGAGTCTCAAACCCCTTAAAGCTCTTTTAAAAGATACAAAACTACTTATTTAACACAAAAATTTCGTTTTTAATGGGCACTAAGTAAAGAAAACCACACGGAATCAGGCAACTGAGTCTCTCAAACCCCTTAAAGCTGTTTTAAAAGAAACAAAAACTACTTATTTAACACAAAAATTTCATTTTAATGGGCACCAAGTAAAGAAAAACCACACGGAATCAGGCCACTGAGTCTCTCAAACCCCGTAAAGCTCTTTTAAAAGATACAATAACTACTTATTTAACACAAAAATTTCGTTTTTAAGGCAAGCAAGTAACATAGGAATTCCTATACAGGCAAGCAAATAACAGGAATTGCTATTGGGGCATGCAAATAACATAGGAATTGCTATTGGGGCATGCAAAGTATATTGACATGTAAAAATACGTCACGAGATGAAATCGAATTAGCATGTATATTTGGACTAATGATATGCGAGTCTCTTGTAGGTGTGAAAAAATTAGGTCTAAATCACCTTCAGTTTCTCGTTTACATGTGAAATCTATCTAATATTCTAATTTAAGGAAAATTGTTACTTGTCATTTTTAAATATGCAAAGTATATTGACATGTAAAAATATGTCACGAGATGAAATCGAATTAGCATGTATATTTGGACTAATGAGATGCGAGTCTCTTTTAGGTGTGAAAAAATTAGGTCTAAATTACCGGCAGTTTCTTGTTCACATGTGAAATCTATCTAATATTCTAATTTAAGGAAAATTGTTTATTGGGGCATGCAAATAACATAGGAATTGCTATTGGGGCGTGCAAAGTATAACCTTGATTACTACTGTTTGGATTTAGAAAGGGGATTTCTTGTCAACATGCACATCGGGTGCTTGCTCTCCTTTTTAAGGATGCACAAACGAAAGGTCAATCATTACATGTATGTGCTTTAGACATATCTAAAGCTTTCGACAGTGTTGTCCACCCTCAGGCTTTTTATTCTTTACATCAGCTTGGTATAAACCCATCGATTATTTTTCTGCTACGTTTTTGGTATTCGAATTCATATGTGAGATTGAAATCGAATGGATGTGCTTTTGGAAATATTCCTGTTAAATGCGGGGTTAGGCAAGGAGGAGTTCTTTCGCCTCATACTATCATTAAATTCTTTGAAATGTGAATATTTACTCTTCAACGCTGTTAATCCCCCTGCTACTCCCCTTGCTTGCAACATTTTTATGGTACCTAGTGTCCCTGTTATTAAATGGCTTGGTATTTCCATATGTGATTCCGTAGGAAGCATCCGGCGTAAATTTATTTGTGATTCGAAGGATAAGCTTAAGCTGGCTATGCGAAAATAGTTGCAAACCGTGGACGTTTTAATAGGCATGGTCTTGCTAAACTCTACTGTAGTTTCTGTGACCCTGCGATTTTATCCGCTTCTGGGCTGTATCCGCTTTTTATTAAGCATGATCTGAAACAAATGAAGGTTAATTATTTTAGATACTGTAAGTTCCTATTGTATTTGCAGCTTGCTGTGCGCAATAGGCGCCTTGTTGGTCGTTATGGTGCAACAGCAATCCTGTCCTCGCTTGAAATGGTGCAAGCGAAGATTAGTCAGGATGCTAGTTTTCGGTTGGGCCCACATCACAGTCTTATCCGTTTTTTTTATTGGTGATTATATTTGTGGTTAGATTGTCGTTGTTCTTTTTCTTTTTGTTTTTGTTTTTGTGTTTGTATTACTCCACTATTTTACATTTATTGTACAGTGGGTTAAAAATAATAATAATAAAATGATTAGGGCTGTCAAGTTTGATACTTTCAATATTTCTGTTTTGGAAATTCTTTCATTTTACGGTTGACAATTTCACATCTTACATGCATTAGCTGTGAGTTTGTGGCTATAAGCTAGTTGGTTGAAATACGAGGACCTATTCAAATATATATATAAAAAAAGCCAAAAACATGAGAAATTTAAAATAAAATACGTGTTGTTTGTGGTAGTTGAACCCACGGTCTCCTTTGAGCTAGGCAGGCACCTTTAACCACTGAACAACTTCAGCCCAACCAAAAATCCTCTATAGCAAGTTGCACCTTCATCCTCATACCAATTTACTATACGCAAAATATATTGCAAGAAATTTTTCGTTGTTTTGCATGATGGAATTACATAGTGAACTGTGGGTTATTGGTGAAAACATAAATTCGGCTGTTTGAATTTGAGAGCAGTTGTTTTGAATAAAATATTCATCTGTTCACTTAATCGTCCTATATTTAACAAAAAGCGTAGAAAATATTATTTTAAAAGCAGAAAGCCTAGTATAGAAAGTATATATTGCATTGTGAATTATAGCCTTTTATATGGAACAAAAAGAAAAAGGCTATTTTAGATTGTGCTGAAACTATCTTTTTTTATATGTGCCGCTTTCATTTTCGTGGTGTTTCAACCCTTCATTCGCGCTAATGTACATATCCTAAAAATTATCAAGTGGGAATCCTTTTGGAACAAATGAAGCAACATCATGAGTGAAACAATCTAAATTAGCCTCAAACTTGGTTTTTTAGATAAAAATAGGTTTTGTGCCCGTGTGTGTCAACTTTTTGCCAGCATATTTCCGGGAAAAGAGCCATTTGGTAGCTTATACCAATGCCATGTTAATTAACAATCTGGAAAAGTGATATTAATTGATAGCATATATTATATTTAATTACATTTTCTACGAAAAAACTTTTTTAATTTTTCGGATTTGTGTAAACTTACTTTCTTACTTTAAGGGAGCTTAATTTAAATCAGAAAAGTTAAACATTCTACCATATATGTATTTTTCTGTAGCATTAATAAATTCAAAACAAACATTTTCTAACAAAAAATTACTTATATTTCATTGGCAAAATACTCTAAATTTGCTTCCTGTCGTCCTTCAGAATTTGTGGTTCCTTTGAAATAGTGTAATTATTCTGTTATTTGGTCCTGTCTGAATTTTTTGACAAATTGACGGGCAGAAATCCGTGAGACGCATAGCTTCCGGAATAAATTTATTAGTGCTGTTGGTCAACTTGTAACCAGGTGCAACGTTGCCAATGTGGTACAATTGTACCGTTTTATATACAATTAAGAGGTCCTTATACAATTCGGCATAATTTGGATATTCTTTTGTGGTACAATACAAATTTCCCAGCACATTTTGGTTTTATTCGCTCCTTTCTGAATCGGATATCTCTTCAAGTTTTAGTTTACTGAAAATTTTCTTTTTGCTCTGGCAAAGTTTTAGCCTGCTGCTCAGATGGTACAAATTAATCGCTTGTGGTACAATTTTTGTCGGAAAGCTGGTAGAATTTATTTCAAAGCGTAGTCAACGCTGGCTTGGTGTCGTTCGTAAACCGTTGCATAAAAATAAGTAAAGAAGAAAAGAAAGATAATAATTAGATAATAGGCTTGCCTTTTTAAAATAAGAGACGTATTGGAGATCTTAAGTTCCCAAAAGTTGTAAAAGCTCTGTGGTAAACGGTAACTTATATAGACAATAATTTGGCTTGTATATTGGACGCAATTTGTCAGATAGTACAAAGAAATTTGACGACAAAAAATTATGCTCAGCATTTTAAATTTTCTCGTGGTGGGAGTCCGAACGAAAGAAGCCGACTAAGAGAGGGATTTAAACTTAAAATGGTAAAGCAAGTCTAGACCAAAAAATTGTATCCAAAAACTTTCAATCCTATCACCATCTATTCAAAGTACGCATATGAATTTGGAAAAAAGGAAAGCTTGTAAGGTTAATTGGCAACTGTTGTATATAGCAAGGTAGGATTAGCCGCAGTCTGATGATGCCAATGGGTTATTTTTAAACATATTTTAAACAGGGTTAAAGTGGGAAAGTAAATTCATTTGAGTATTTACTACCTTCCTCAGTATTTGCTAAATAACCTCCAAAAATGGTTAAGAAAATCGAACTGACAAGTAGCACCCTGACGGGGAATCCCATAGTCCTAAACTCATGGCAGCTGCCAGATTGACCAGAGCTTGGGCCGGTCCAGGCTGATCCCCATTCTTTGTCCTGTTTCTTTTGTAAACTTTATTCGCAATTATAATGACAAAAGAATATTTGGTGATGTATCATAAACAGTACCTTGCATCTTGTCTGTTTACAGAAATAATGTTATAAATTGGCATTGACAGAATCAGCAATCCTTAATTAGAAATTTTTGGAAAGCTGTGTAGTCTCGAAGATTTGATATTTCGAATGTATTTGCGGTTTATATTGTGTATCGAATATTGACTCTATTTGCGGTCATTCGATACAAGAGGCGAAAGGACAGTAAAAATTGTGACAGAAATCCGCTTTGCTTTTGAATTGATTGAAATAAAATGAACGAAAGTGAACTGATTTCCCATTTAAATATAAGAAAAACTCGTTACTGAGGTGGAGTGCAAAAAAGGGTCCTAGGCTTATCCCCACAGAAGAATCTCCCCGTGGTAAATTTCACCCACATGCAAAACTGAGCAGCCACCGAAACAGCATGACAAATAAAAATAATAAAGAAAAATAGAAGTTTTTGTGTAGGAGTCTACCAATGTTCCAAAATGTAGGCAGAATATATGGTGTAAAATATCTCATAACTATTGTTACATTTTTTCCTTTGGTACTTGTATGATATACGTCCTAACTTATGTTCTTCTATTATGTTTCTCTGACCCTTAATCCTAATGAAATATACAAAAGTAAAATAAAAATATAATGCTCTATAGAAACAAATTTGGGCTGTATGTTTGCACATTAGGGTGGTGGGGTGGTGGTGGTACAGTATAGCGGGTCTGCATGCCTAATGTGTTAGGTACTATTATTTTGCTGATTATGTTGTAAGAATTTTTTCTTTCTAACAATAACCGATTGTTTTCGGTCCGGCCTTGCCCAAAAATAACCGAAACTTTAAATAAAGGAATTTTTACGACAACTATTGTATCATAGAATTGATTTTGGCACTTTATGATATAAAAAAATGACACAAGAACTTTCAATTATCAATTGAGTAGGCCCTCCCAAGTTTCAAAGTTAGCCCCTTCTATTTAAGGTAGACGAAAAAAGTTTTTGGCGCTTTTCTGGCCCTGTTTTGACTGCATTTTGAGGGGAAGGATCATTTTTTGTCTTTTTTACTGGGGTCTCTTTAGTCCAAACTTTCATATAAGTTTCATGCCAGTCGAAAAAAGTCGGGCCTTTTTTTTGGCTGCTATGTTAGAGGAAGAATTATTCCTTTGAATATTTTTTTCTGTAAATTAGTCCTCTTGTCCCAAGGACATACGGCTACAAGTTTTATATGGATCAGGGATTTTTGTGCCTCATTTCCGGGCCCCTACTCCCTCCCCCTTACCACAACAAAATATTGATGGTCTTTTTGACCAAGAAAACAATCCCTGAAAGTTTCACGTCACTTGACTCTCAAGATCCATCATAGTCTCCCTTCTTTTTGTTCACTTTTAAACGTATCCTTCAAAAAATGACAGTTTGCATGCTTTATAGCCGTTATCCCAGGGGTTATGTCATCCCTGGGTGCAAATTGATTGATATTTTCAACTGTTCGGAACAAAACGGGCACCCCGAAACATTTATCAGATGTCCTAAGAGGTTACAGAATGGCCAGATATAAAAAAGGCTCTAGAGCGGGGGCTGGTTGCTCTCAATTCACTTTTGACTTTTAAAAAAGGTACTAGAACTCCTAATTTCCGATTGAATAAGCATCCTCCGAAGTTACGACCACAGGGGGGTGTTAGGTGCTTCCCTCCTATACAAAATAAATTCGGCTCATTTCAGGGTTTAGTTTTACTTTCTATTTTCATAATAAATTCGTTGGCCAGAAATATTCCCAAAAATCAAGAGAGATTAGACACATATTTCCAACTTCCTTTCCCCTTTCCGTTGAAGGGTAGTATCATCTCGCAGCACCATTATTTGGGCTCAGTCGGAATGAAGAGATATGCAAGATTGTTTCTTATCCCCCTTCCCTCATGCCTTTTTCTATATTTATGTGAAGACTCATGGAGATCTAGACAATTGAACATTTAAATGCACTGTTTTTGGCATCTTAGTAGCCTCCCTACCCAATAACCCAGCCCTTCATATTAGCTGATGGACAGTTATACGCTTTTCTTCGTTCTTTTTTGTTTCTCTTTATTTCTCTTTTGCTGATCAATTTCCAGGAGAATTTTTCCAGGGGGGAATGTCGGTGGGGATGGTAATTTTCTGTGGGTGAAAATTTCAGGGGAGTTTGCGAAGGGGAATAAGCCAGACCCTGTGAAAAGAGGCGTTAAAACACGGATGACTTGATTAGCTCAACGAAGGTAGTGTCAATATTATTGGCTTTTGGTACCTATATTGCCCCGATTACATCACACTAGTTAGTAACTCCTTATTTAGTCAAAAAAGTGGTTTTACTTGTCTGAAGAAGCGCTCGAAGTAGCTACTTTGCATTCTTCTGGAAAATATTTATATTTGTGATTATCCGCGATGACCATGGGACCACATGGGATTGTCTTCTCTTATGCAAGACACCTCTAGGTACCAAATTGTTCGTGGAAACGAACTGTAAGTGATGAGCGACTCTGCCCAATAATGACCAAAACTTTCCAAAAAGGAATTTTGATAACATTTATTGCATCAAAGAATTAATTTTGGTACTTGTATGATGTACCCTCTGCAGCCCAAGAAGTGAAGTTAGGTTAATCCTAATAAAATATACCCAAGTATGATAAAAATATAATACTTTGGAAACAAACTTGGGCTATATGTTTGCACTTTCGGGGGGGAGGGGGTAAAGTAAAGCGGGTCTGCATTCAAAATGTCTTAGCTACAATCATTCTGATATTACGAAATAAGAATTGTTGTCTGACTTCGCACTGTCCAGATAATTTACCCCTACCCCCCCCCCCCCTAATCTGCAATTATATAGCCCAAATTATATATTTCCCGTCAATTTTGTCACTTCTCTTTGCCTTTCCTTACGCTTTGCTGAAAGAAACTAGCGAAAGAAACTGGTTTACAGTGCGTCAATGCATGAACAACTGAGCTGCAGGGGTATATCGTACATAATGTTTTACTGCTGATTTCATATATATAAAATTCATTACGTTTATTGTTACCCACAAAAAGGCACAAACCTGAGAAAATTTGCCTTAATTTCGAAAAAGGGAGGAAATACCCCCAAAATGTCTAGCAATTTTAATGAAAATCATACCGTCAGATCATACAGCTCCTATTTTTAAGATCTGGAATTTCGTTTTTTTTTGTCAGAAGAAACATAACGGGCGTCTTTATTTGTTTTGCTTTTCCAGAGTGGATCATATGGAACCAAGTTTTGTCCTATTTTAAGATGGAAGGGTTTATCTATCAACTATAAACATAACGAAATCTTAAGTAAAGCTATTTTAAGTAAATAATCACCGCATCAGGTGTAAATATAAATCAACTTACGAAAGGTGGCGAGAATTAATTACCAAAAACAAAACAAGAAACGAAAAAAAAAATAAATAAAAAACAATTCAGTACCTCCCATCATCAATCCATAAAACCAATGACCTTAGAAGGTTGAGATAATTTCATTCAAAGAGGAATTAAAAAATCTACTAACTTTTTTAAGTGACCAAAAAATTAGAGGCAACTAGCCCCCTTTTTTTCCCACAGAGATCTGATGAAAATTTTTAGAGGCTCATTTGATTTAGGATAGTTGAAAGGTCCGATAACTATGCCTCTGGGGATAACCCCTCAGCCCTTGGGGAAAGGACTGCAATTTGCTATTGTTTACGTATACTATTTTTTATTAGGAATTACATGGAATTTTTTGCAGAGAATTGTCTGCAGTGGGGGGGGGCTCACTTTTGAAGGAGCACGTTAGGAGGAAAAGAATTCAATGGCGATCCCTCCAGAATTTCTAGGCTTTTACATACTTTTTTTGGTATTTTTTCAATAATTACATATATTTTAATGCTATTTGCCTGAACTCATATTCTGTTTGCCTAAAGTCATATTCTGTAGAATTTCTAGCTTTTAGAGCAGGATTCTTATGTCATTACCTCCGCTATTTGTAGCCATGTATCTTTTATTAGCTCTTAAATCACCTATGCATATAAATTATTAACTAAATTTAAAATTTGGCAAAGAAAGCTCTAAATCCAAAATGAAAAACATTCTGACATTCTATCTAAAATTAGTTATCCCCTTTGTTCCCCTATCCTTTTAATTTGGCGTGATGCATCAATAGATTAGAAGCATTAGCAATCGAGTGAGAAGTCCCTAGTATTTTCTGTCATTTACTTGAAAAAAATCGTGAAAATTCATTTTATTTTATTTCTTATAATAATTCCTAGATCCCAAATGAAAAATTAACTGACCTTCTATCCCTAATTATATGTCCCTTATGTTCCCTAATCCATTTAATTTGGCATGTTCCACAAATAGGTTTTACAATATTGAGTGAGAGGCCCCTAGTATTTTTACTCATTTACTTGCAAAAAACTCGCGAATGTTTATTACTCTTTATTTTGACGATAATTGAAGAAACTAGATAGTAAGTTAAATTCTCTAGTTTTTAATCTACCTGGAAATTGCATTTTAATTATTCTAGTTTCATATTTGAGCTTCAGAAATCAGAAACAATTTAAATATCCTTTTTCTTAGTCAAAGTGCTTTTATTCATGAGCATTTCTAGTAAATACAGTTAGCTTTGCGCAGTGGCAGTATCGTAACCGATGAGGTTTATCCGAGGTGCGATTATTGCTAGTTGAAAACTTTACCCAATACCCCGCCTAGATGACGTGAAATACCGTTAGCTAAGGCAATTTTTGAAGAACCCTTAAGGGTTCAAGAAAACATTGTATGCCAGATTGACTCGTTATTCTTCTGTTTATAATGAATACTTCCAGGTAAGTATTATATTGTTTGAAAGGAATTGAGGATTTATTTTATTATAGTAAATGAAATACATTTCACCGCGCGGCAATCGAGATTACGCCCGTATCAATTTTGGTATGTTTTAAATAAAACGGTATGCTACGCAATTGAATAATGATGGTTTTACATTTTCTGAGTAATCTGTTTTTTACCCCGTGAAAAAATCCGCTGTTCCCATTTTAATTACACTGACATGAGTGTCGACATTTTTTCTGATCGCGGTTATTTAATCTTATCAAACAAATCACTCAAGTTCAAGTTCTTTATTAATCAATAAAAAAAGTTTTTGACAAAACTATCAAATTAATTACCCAGAGTGAGAATAACTCGTGTGTGGGTTTATATACACTCAACAATAAATAACTAATACTATCTCCAGATACCGTAATAAAAAGATTGCTCTTCAACTCTCCGTACGGTAACAACAAACAAAATCCGCAAAAAATCAAAGTAACCAAATAAATGAAATGAGGAGCATCCACCCCAAAAAATAAATCAAATTAATAATTACTAATTAAGTGATTCATTAATCTAATTTTATTATTAACCAACGAATTATTCAAATCTATAAAACTATGAAATGTATTCCAATTATATATAATACTATGCCATGGTGAAAAACGGGATCTTTCAGATTTTATTAAAGCCTGACGAACTACAGAACTGCCATGGGTCCAATATGGATGCAAAACCTGATTATCATCCTGAGAAAAATTATTATGCAAATAAAAACACTCAGGCAAAAGACCTTGAACGTGTTTAATCATATAAAGAACAGAATGGAAAGAAGAGAAAAGATCCAGTGGAAGAATATTTAAAATTTGATACATACTTTGTGTTGACGATTTACCAGAGTAAGAAAACGGGCTAGGCAGGAAATTTTTCAATAGACGCAGAGCTTTATTTTGTTGCCTTTGAAGAGGAAGAATATGAGTTTTAAAAGTATTCAAAAAAATAATGGGACACTAATTTATATATGAATGCACTAGAGAATGATAAAGAGATTTCAGGGCAAAAAACGGCAGAACAAATTTCAGATGATTCATCATACCAATATTTCTTGCCAGTTTCATTCGAAGATAAATTGCATGCCTTTTAAATGGTAAACTTGAATCCAGTGTTATCCCGAGATATTTAATATCATCAACTCTTTCAATTTCAATGGGTAGGCTTTGAATATTAATCATCATAATTTCCGGTGCTGTTTTCCCAGTCCGAGAAAAGATGATGAATTTTGTCTTTGTACAATTAATAGTCAATTTATTTCTCGAAAACCATAAGATAAGCCTCGACAGTGCCGATTCCAACCTAAGCTTCAAAGATCTAGTGCTAGGGCTGCTGACACTCCATGTCGTGTCATCGGCGAAGAATTTGATAATGCCAATATCATTGACGCTATTACTGATGTCATTAACATAGATAAGAAATAGGAGTGGACCCAAAATAGAGCCTTGTGGGACTCCGACTGACTGAGATTGAGATACTGATGAGGAAGAAGTGTCACCTCCGTCTACATACTGATTTCGGTTTTTTAGGTAAGACATTACTAAGTCATTAACTGGGCCTCTTATGCCGCAGTTATCAAGTTTAGTATGAAATATTTTATGGGAAATCGTATCAAATGCCTTTTTAATGTCAATAAAAATTGTAGCAGGAATATCACCTTTGTCGAGGGTGTCATGAACAAACTGAGTCATTGCCATAATAGCATGCTCAGTAGCGTGAGACTTCCGGAACCCAAATTGCATCGGACAGTTCTTAGGAGGAGAAAATACCCACTTCGACTACTCGCATAGTAAGTTAAGATAACATCGTCTCTCATGAGCATACGATTATCAGTTGTTTAGTGAGAAGTGACAATAGTCAGTTAGTCACCTCATCAACTTTCAATTTCATCAGTTGACTTTGAATCTTGTTCTGTCAACAGTCATGCTAAAATTATGTGGAGGAGTTAGTTTCATTAGTTAATGCGAATGAAATAAAACAAAATATGATGAAAATATAGAAATTTATAACCAAATTTGGCCATATATTTGCACATTAGGGGGGGTAAAGCATAGTATATATTAAATACGTAACCTCATCTAGGTACCCCCCACCCCCAAAACCCCAAAAAACAATAGTTTAGATCACAGTATATATAATAGCAGTGTGATCTTTCCCTATCTCACCCATTATAAAAACCCGGACTGAGGTGCGATTGCTCCAGAGAGTGTATAAACCAGTGTAAAGTATTTAAAATCAATTCGAGAAGCTTTTCCGGGTATCTCATTTATTAGCTAGTTAGGCATTTATGTGTCAACAAGAACATTCCAGGGGGGCTCTTGGGACTAAAGATAGTCGTGGGAAAGGGTCCGTTCCCAGGCATGGTTGAACATCCAATAGCTGGAACTTCCGTTCCAGGAAAGTTACATTCTTGGCTCATTTCTAAAGGCAGTCCATCGTTCGCCTTCGTCGTAGCTAGTTGATCTTGTGCTACCTGATTTTCTCTGTGTGTATTATCACGTTATTCAATGAAGACCTTATACCAACATTTATCGTCTATCTTTGGAATTTACGTAAACCATTACATCTGCCAATTATAAAAGGGCATATAGAAAGAACTTAAATAGAGGTTTACAGAGTGGTGGCAAGCGGTTAAGACTAGTTCAGCATATATCACTAGTGGAAAACCTCCAAGTGACATTTGAGTGACCGTTATAAATATTTACGACATCTTATGCTAAATACTGGCAACATATTGAAGAGTATTTCGCCCGCTACCAGACTGTGATATTGAGCTGCAAATACTACAAAAGACTGATTAATAAGACATCGAAACGTTACGAGCTATTGAACTTTCTTCTATTCAAAGCGCCTTCTTGAGAAACACTTTCTTTTAAATGAACATTTGAAATAGGCTGTTACACAATGCCTAATATGGACTCCCTCGCGATAGCTTCTACCTACTAATTCAAATTTCTACAAGTGAGAGCTGAGAGTCTCCGGTTGATTTCTACCTTCACTTAGCCATTCTACGGTTGGTGGTTTATTTTACCTGATTTTATACAGACGACGTGTGATCTACATTTGACAGTTTCCAACCAAAATTTAACATTTTGAATTCGATAATCGAAAATTAATTCTCAATTGTGACTACATTTGACGCTAGTGATTTAATTGAAACCAACTACAATTGGATTTGGAAAGGACTATCTTTCGTAAGTGATTTAACACGACTAAACAACCCAGTAAATTTTATTAGACCCTTGTTGTTAGAAGTGAAGTTATTGCCCAAAATTTAGCGTCCGTAATTAAAGAACGGTGTTTAAAACAAATATTTAAATTTTTAGAATAACTGCTTTTCATTTTTTAATCTCAATATGTCAGTTTTTATTCCTATTCTCGATCCGGCGGAAACTGGATATAACAAAAAGGTTGCTTTTGATTTTGTAAAACAGTGGAGGGGAAATGGCATATTTCCACCTCTTTTATTTGACCCAAATGATCCTGATTTCGATCAAAATGAACTTTATGATTACCTTCAAAAGATCAAGACATGGGTCCCAACAAACCCTCCAACTCCCCTGAGCACCACCCCAATTAATCCTCCAATAGAACAACCTCAACAGTCCCAAGTAATAGGATCGCTAATTGACCCTCTTTCAGTAATAACGCCACTCACAAAGGCAGAAAGCGGAAAAATAATTGAGTTTGTTTCGCAGTTACAAAAATTTCAGTTGTTGTTAAATTGGTCTGATTCAAGAGCCTTACAGACCGCGTCACTTTTGGCCCATGGGTTGTTTCGCCCCTTTTTTGAGGATCTGGATCCCTCGATTACGAATTTGTCAAGTTTAAAACGTGAATTACTTGTAGCATATGCGCCAGGCAAAACAGTAGGCAAAATGGTTGCAGAGTTTGTAGGCGCGATTCAATTTAAGGATGAAACGGTATATCTGTTCTATAAAAGGATACTAAACTTAGAAAGGTCATGTAGGGTGTCCTTAGAAGCCAGTGAAGATGGTTTAGTCCTTGGAAGACTTGCTCTTAACGCATTCAGGGAGGGGATCAGACCGTCCTACAAACGCTATTTGTTAGAGCATAGCGCCGAAATTTTTTGTTTAGAGGATGCGTATAAGGTTGCAAAACAATATGAACAGATAGAACAGATAGTGGGGGAACGAGAGACGCCGTCTTCTTCCGACGAATATCTTTCTGCTCTGACGAGGGTGAAATTTGGACTCGAAGATAAAGGTTTTCAAGGCCGTGGGAAAGGAAGTGTTCGTTGTCGGGTAAGTTACGAGTGTGGGCCTAGTAAGGATAGTTATTCTGATGAGAGAAGAAAAGAGTGTCTTACTTGCGGGAGGAGACACAGCGTTACGGAATGCTATCAAAAATGCGGATCATGCGGAAAACCAGGCCAACCAGCGGTTAATTGTTGGGATAATAGTTCGTATGAAGAGAGGGATACGCGTCATGAAAATATACAGTGCAATTTTTGTAAGGATTGTGGACATATTCGAGAACAATGCGAAAGAGTGAATACTCGTAGAAGTGCTACTCGGCGAAACGAGTAAACCGACCAAAACTGGGTGAAATGGTTGGTAGAAAGAATATACCCCAAAATATTTCTACCACTATGTTAAATGTTCAATTTAAACCAATAGAGCAAATAATGTTAGATTCCAGTGATGTTTTAACTAGCAATAGCAAACAAGTCAATCACAGTCGGGGGGGGGGACACCAAGAAGAAGTTCTATGCTATCTTGGGAGACCTGCCAAGCTAAATAATAACATTCAGTTCCCAATGCTCCACAAGATCAAGCTAGGTGATATAGAGTGTTCGGCATTTTTAGATTCAGGTTGTCACAATTCGACAATTAGCGAAAGACTGTTTAACCGAATCTCCCCTAAATTTCGACAAAATTGTATGCCAACGTTAGCTCGTATTAAATCACTAGGGTCCGAGTCCCTGCCAATTACCGGTAAAGTTATGCTTCCGCTTTGTGTTTCCGACAAGAACCGACAGAAGAGCTTAAATTGGGAGTTTTGTATTTTTCCTAATGTTGATTACGAGGTAGTTTTTAGATGGGACATTTTGCATGCTCTGAAATCTACAATTAACCTCCATACAAATACCATTACATTTGGGTTATCAGCTAGACAGAATAACCCCTGCAATTTTCAGTCGTTTTGTACATGTAGTGTTGTATTACCAAAAGCCGTTTCAGTTGGCCCTGGAACTATGAAAATTATTCAATTAAATTTTAGATCCAGAGATGGTAATGACGTTGTAAACAGTTCTACAGTTTTATTCTACCCTTTAGATGATTTAGTAGACAATTTGAAATGTTCAATACACGCGGTCACTCGTAATACTAGTTTGGTGGCTATCTTTAATGATGGTGACACGCTAATAAAACTGTCTTGCCGCACGAGTTTAGAAGAGTTTCAAAAAATTTCTAATGTATCGATAGAGACCACTCCAACAGATATAAGAATAGAAACCGAGATAATTTCGTCAAAAAAAGAGGACTGGGATGGTGATACTCTTACTAACAGTTTCCAGCAAGATTATCTCACTGGTAAGACTTTATTGAAAGGGACACTGTGCAGCCTTCTAGTTAAAAATAACCAAATTTCTTCGCGACATAGTAATGACATAGGAAAGAATGACCTTTTTAAAAAAAAAGTTGTAGTTGATCCAAATGTTCCACCTCCACAACCAAAATCATTCAATTTACCACTTGCCATGCAAGACGTCCTACAAAAGCATATCGCTGCGCTATTAAAGGCTGGCGTCATCAGACCTGGACGAAGTGAATTTTGTAGCCCCGTTTTCCTAATGGGAAAGGCGAAAAATGGTGAGATTGCTCCAAAACACAAATGGAATTTGGATAACTCGAGAATAATTTGGGACATGAGAGGTATTAATAAAATGATCAAAGATTCAGCGTGGCCTATGCCTCTTATCAAAAATGTCCTTCAGAAATTAAGCTCCAAAAATAAATACTCCATTTTGGACATGAAGCATGCGTATTATAATGTCGAATTACATAAAGATTCACAAAAATATTTTGCATTTAAATCACCAGAAGGAAAAATGTACAATTTTACGAAGTGTCCACAAGGGTCAAATATCTCCCCTCGAGCCTTTAGTCAGTGGGCTAGCATTTTATTTGATACCGAAACTTTTGGAAATATTGTGACATTATACATTGATGATATTTGTGTTACGAGTAGGGGTGACGATAATTAACATTTGGCAGACCTTGAAAAAGTGTTTGAAAGGCTTTTGCAAAATAATGTTAAATTGGGAATGAATAAATGCCAATTCTTCACTGAGCGTCTGGAACTATTAGGACATGAAGTGACTCCAGCGGCGGGCATTGCGCCGCTCAAGAACAAACTTGACGCCATAATAGCCATTCAACCTCCCAGAGATATAGCGGAACTTAGAAGTTTCTTAGGGCTAACAAATTGGTACCTGCTCCTTCTATTTGAATTACGCAAAATTATCGGCACCACAAACGAAGCTACTCAGAAAAGATTCAAAATGGTCTTGGGGAAAAGATGAACAAGAGAGTTTTGACTCGTTAAAAATGGAAATAAGCAACCCAAACTCTGTATTTTTATCGTTTCCTGATCTATCAGAGAACGCTTCATTTTCGATTGCGGTAGATACATCCGGTGATGCTTTTGGCGGTCTCCTTCTACAGAAAGATGACACCGGACGGTTTAGGCTAGTCTCCACATTCAGTAAAGTTCTTTCGCGCGAATTTAGTAAAATGGATAACATGTCCCGTGAGCTCTTCGGAGTGGTACAATCTATAAAACACTTTGATTTCTATATCTGGGGAAGGTACGTTCATTTTCTAATCGATTGTAAAGCAATTACATTTCTCCGTAAGTGTAAGGATAGGTCATCAAAGCTATATAGAATTTCGCTAGTCTTAGACAGTCCCTTGTATCACTGGCACCATATACCAGGGAAAACACACGCTGCCGACATACTGTCTCGACCAGCGAAAGAAATTGTAGAGGCTACTAGACCCTTTTCAATGACGGATGATGATTTAGAATTTTTTGTCACACCAGCAAAATTGAAAGAAATTAATTATTTAGGTTTAGACCACGAACATATGGGAAAATGTCAAAGAGAAGACACCACATTAAAAACTTTAATTGAATTTATTGAGGTGAAAGGGAAAAGGTCAAAGGTCTGTATAGCTACCCAGGAAAAAGGAGCTGGTTTTGAGGTCCCGTGGGATGGTACTGATGCCTCACGGGATGGTTTTGTTGCACTGCGAGATGGTACTGATGCCTCGCAGGATTGTTTGGCTACCCAGGAAGAGGGAGCTGGTTTTTAGGTCACGAGTGATGGTACTGATGCCTCACGGGATGGTTTTGTTGCACTGCGAGATGGTACTGATGCCTCGCAGGGCGGTTTGGCTACCCAGGAAAAGGGAGCGGGTTTTGAGGTCCCGTGGGATGTTACTGATGCATCACGGGAAGGTTTTGTTGCACTACGAGATGGTACTGATGCCTCGCAGGGCGGTTTGGCTACCCAGGGAGAGGGAGCTGGTTTTAATGTCTCGCGAGATGAGGTTGATGCCTCGCAGGACGGTTTTGATATCCCATGGGATGAAGTTCTTGTTGAAGAAACAAGGACAAAATTGGAGAAAATACCATGGTTGAAACATCTTGTCGACGGAATGTTCATGAGTGATGGTGTATTATACTGCAAATCCAGTATGAATGGAGATCTAGAATGTGCACAAACACCAAAACTAATGATCCCCCAAAATGTTGATTTACACTTCGATTAAATTAGCTCATGAACATCCCCTAATAAGGGCAAATTTAAGTAGCCAAAAGACGCTACAAAATCTCTAGGCTTATTGTAATTTCAAAAATATGGGAAAAAGAGTAGACCTAGTTTGTAGAAATTGTCATTTGTGTCTCCGGAAAAATAAATTCCATGAAATCCCCCATCCACCGTTAGGTCGGAGTGAATATCCTTCTCGTGTCAGTCACATGTGGAGTAAGGACACTGCTGGACCATTACCGAAAACGGATGAAGGGTTTGAGTATGTAATAATAGCTGTAGAACATTTCACAAAATTTGTTGTTCTTGAGAGTGTAAAGAATATTTCCACAAAGTCGATTTTGAAGTTTTTAAATGAAAAAAATATTTCTTATTTTGGGTTATTTGATATATTGCTCACGGATAAACATGCAAATTACCGTTCTAAAGTGGTGGATGATTTCTGTGCTAAGCACAAGATTGATCACCGATTTTCTAGTGGCTATAACCCATTTTCGAATGGTATATGTGAAAACCGAGTAAAGGCGTGCAAAAACATATGCAAGGCCTACTGTTATGAATCCAAGTCTAATTGGTCGGAGTATTTTTGAAGTATTCAACTGGTACTCAAAAGCGCTATTTCATCAACCACATAATTTCAACCATTCCAACTTATGTTCGGTCGACAACCGATTTCCTATCTTGATTTAAAGTTACTGCGACCGCGACGGGACGACTTCAACAGTTGCGAAGAGTTTGCAGCTAGCCAAGTCCAACAGCTTTTCCACTTACATAGTGTTTGTCGCAAGGAAATCGAAAAATCAAGAGAAGTTCAGGCCGGACAATATAATAAAAACAACACAAAAATTCCAAGGCTGAAAGAGGGAGACATTACCTATGTTCAGGATATGGCATGCAAAGGGTTAAAATTAAAATTTCGCGGTCCATATATAATAATAAAAGTAATACAACCAAACCAAGTTTTCCTACTACAGGAACTAGACGGACAGGGTACCAGAAGAATAGTAAACATCAGACTAATGAAACCAGTCAAAGACCCCTCCGTATTTCTTGCGAAAAATCCAGAGTACTCTGAGTATGTAAGTAATAAACCAATCACTAAAGATATGGAAAAGACATTAAATGATGTTGGGCGTTTAGGTCAGCGTTTAAAAGAAATTTCTTTATGTATAGATGTACCAGTAGCACAGCAACAAAGTTTAAGAAAAAGGTAACTCAAGCGCCGCCCACTTAGAATCAAGAAGCCAAAACTGGGAATTAACAGCCCAGGAGTCCAATACCACCAACCCATTATTTGTGGATGTAAACACAGGGGATACTCACCTTGACATGACTAATGTATCTACTATTTTGTCGAAACATACTAGTCCTACAAGTAATACTGTCCAGGAGAGTAGCACCAATAATAATGTAGAGAAATCCCCAGTAGCACTGCCATTTGTTGAACCACAAGCTAGTAGAGAAAAACCAAATAGGTCTAAACCGAGGCGTTCCGCAGCAATAAAACCCCGAGGATTTTATTGGGAATAATATCTTAACGTCATTGCTGCACGGTATGATTTTTAGAGTTTCTGCAATTTCATTTATTTGTCGCTGGTATTTTCAGGATTAATTAGCCTTTCCCGGTCATTCCTTTTGCCCTAATTCAAAGTTTATACATAATCCCAACTTTCCTTGTCCTCATCAAATTCAGGGGTATGGGGAACAAGTCTATTTTAAAATATACAAAGAAAAATGAAGTGTTAAAATATCCAGTTTCCGACTACTGTTGTTAGTGTGGTTCGTTTATAGGATACTATGTAAATTTTTACTTATGAAAGTATTGTGTAGTGTTTTTGTTATGTAATTGTTTACTAGTTCATACTGTAGAATGTTAGTAGGGGAGAAGTGAATGATTTGGTAAGGGAATATTTTGAATCCAATTAAAGTTTGGGGCTTTAATGAGAAGGGGATAAGCCAAATTTGGGAAATTTAACTTAAAACAGGGGGGAGAATCTGTAAAGTATTTAACATCAATTCGAGAAGCTTTTCCGGGTATCTCATTTCTTAGTTATTTGGGTATTTATATGTCAACGAGAGCATTCCAGGGGGGCTCTTGGGACTAAAGCTAGTCGTGGGAAAGGGCCCGTTCCCAGGCATGGTTGAACAACCAATAGCTGGAACTTTCGTTCCAGGAAAGTTACATTTTTGGCTCATTTCTATAGGCAGTCCATCGTTCGCTTTCGTCGTAGCTAGTTGATCTTGTGCTACCTGATTTTCTCTGTGTGTATTCTCACGTTATTCAATAAAGACCTTATACCAACGTTTATCGTCTATCTTTGGAATTTACGTAAACCATTACATCTGCCAATTATAAAAAGGCATATAGAAAGAACTGAAATAGAGGTTTACACCGGTATAAACATAAGCGACATTAGATCTTTTCACGGGTAGACAAGTCAGATCTCTCTTGAACGCGAAACTTGGCTTCAACGTTGGAACAATAATTTTGAAGAAACTAATTTTAAATTAATTTATTCCAATACATATATGAAAATCAGTAATTAGTAGTGCAATGTTATTATTAGATGTTTTTAGGAATTACAAGTAGGTTTCGAAGTCTCGAGTTGGTTTCAAAGGCATTTTGAGAAAGTTTCTGCCAAAATACGTGTTCTAGGGTAATTGGACCGCTGATGGCAGATCAAATGAGAGGAGCTGTTTGTACGCACCGATATATATATATATATATATATATATATATATATATATATATATATATATATATATATATATATATATATATATATATATATATATATATATATATATATATATATATATATATATATATATATATATATATATATATATATATATATATATATATATATATATATATATATATATATATATATACTATGAAAACTTTACGAAAAAGAAAGTTTTTTTAAAAGAAAAGTAAAGGCCATATTAAACTTAAGATCAGTAGAAATAGAAGCCTACAATAACTCAAACTCAAAACGACCAGATATTATTATTAAAAAATAAAATTTTATTCTTTAAAATTTTGGATCTGCCACTAAAATGTGTGATGTCCTTCAATTTTCTGAAAACTCCCTAAGAATTTTACGAAAAACACTTCTTAACAGACGTTTGGTATTTTCTTGGATAGGGTTTATTGTGGCAACTTTTACCACAGCAACCAATAATTAGAACCCAAGTCCTAAAATTGGTCTCAATCAGGAACCCTTATCGCTATCTAAATTCACAAAGTACAAAGATTTTCAAACAGAGGTGTTTATTGTTTAAGTTCAGGAAAAGTCTGCCCGTTTCATACGAAAACATTGATTGAAAACGAAACTAGTCTTATCTAGAAAATAAATATCGTAGAAAATAAATATCACGACGTGAAAAAAAAATGATAAACAATCCAGTGGCGGATCCAGAGGGAGTGGGGCGAGGGGTGCCCCCCCCTCAAGTAGTCGAAAGTAGTGTAATTTACCTAATTAACGCAAGTTTGCATTAATTAAACTTGCTCCTAACTTAAGTTTATCGGATCAACACTTGCAAACCACTTGGCCGACTCACCAAGTTTTTTTTCTGCTTTCGCAATTACGAATTATGCACTTTGTAACCATTGCTCATTGATTGACGCAAACACACTAACCCATAAGTGCAGAAATAAGTGGGAGGAGATTTTGTCCGCACCGAGAATGAAGAGCCAGAAATCATCTGCGGCAAACTTACTGCTTAATTATATAAACTGTGGTTTAGATATTTTAAACGCAATGACAAGCCACACTTTGCGATCCAATTCTCTACTGACTGATACCCGTTTGACTAGTTTGCTTTAGCATCTTTCTTGCGTTTGTATCAGCTAATTGACTAGTAGCGATGATATATGTATTATTCTTTCCGTAACAACCTCCCCCCCCCCCTATTTTTTGGTTTGACATAATATCAGGTTATATACAAAAGTTTCTCTTTTTATATGGGATTATGAACAGCTGGTATTGAGAAAATATATGAAACTGTAAAAATGAGCCATTTTTTGGTTACATCTAAGCATTGAGGAGGGAGTTGGGTTAGTTGAGCCGGAATTTTCGATTTTATGCTAAACTATTTCCAAATATAATGGTCACTTTTTTGAAATTATACCCCCCTCCCCATCTACGATCCCATATATAACTGTATAAATACGTTTCATCGTTGTGTCGACTCTTGTGATGACATTCTTTCGTGTTCTTCCATATTGTAAAGTAAGAATTTTATTGGTTGATTTTTTTTAATATATTCCTAGGGCTATATCCCGGACCATCATGGGGGGGGGTGTATTTTCAGAATAAGGGCCATGATATTTGCAAGTACTATACAATAAAAAATTTAATGGTACTGCTTGTGCGTCCAGCATGTTTTCTTCAGAAAAGGACAATCACTAAATATTTTGCTTTAGGAAAAGATAGCTAGTCTAATGCCCATTTTTCTGAAAAAGATAAACAGTCTTGTATTTGTATAGGGTAGACTTACAGTTTACTTAAAAACTGATTCATAGGGACCGTGCAGGCTGGACTGGGGCCCCAACCCCCTGAAAACGTAAATTTTTCGGCATTTCTTTATTAAATTATAGGTTTTTTTATTATCCCCATTAATTTTTTTTATTAAATCATTTTCGGTTCATGTTTATTAACTCACTGATCTTTTTGTTCCATCTTCCTTTTATTTCTTTGTCACACAATTTTTTTTTAATTTGTGAACTGTTTTTCAACCACTTGCGACTGTTCAGTTAGTTCCCACTTTTATCAGTGTAGCACAACGGTAAGAGCACATCCCAAGGCTGTGTTAACTTAGGTTGTAATCTTGGATGAGATATTATATTTTTTTTTCTACTGGAAAATTAAAAATTTGAAAATATTAAATATAAGTGAAAATTCGGGGCAAAAAATCGATTCGTTTTTGCATAATTTGATCTTTTTGATTTTTTTTTCCTCAACTCATCGACTTTTTCCGTTTATGCGTTTAAAGCCTAGATAAACTTGGTGATTGTGTTTTGTAAGATCCAATGCTTTTTGTGCCCCTTATGTTCGCTTATATTCATATATTCTTGAGAAAAAAAAATCTACTTTTTAGTTCATTTTGAAAATGAGTTTAATTTTTTTATTGTTTGACCTCCTCCCCTAAAAATTCTTTGTACGTGTCTGGACTTGTGAGATCCATCAAAACAGCTTTAGGGTAAAATTTTTAGGGTGGAATTGTGTGAATTCTTCATTTATTTCTGACTTTCTTTTGGTTGGGAGCACAGTTACGATTCAAACTAAAAACGAAAAAATGCATATTATGCAAAATAACTGTTGTTTAGTATAGGAACTGAAGACAACGATTGAAATATTTTTTTTTCGATAAAATAAAAACAAATCATAAACTCTGTCACTTGGAATTGCTTAAATCTTCATGTTCGAACGAAGCAAATTTGAAGCTACAGGTGCTGAGACTGAGACAGAGCCAATCTAAAATGTTAGATATCAACTGAGCTATTATAATGATTTTCTCGTTGTCTTTAAAAAGCTAAATTTATTATGATTTAATTTATTCATGTTTAACAATAAAACAAAATCCAGTGGTTTATCACCATTTCTTCAAAACTATAGAGTGTCCTTTGTGTATTAATTTTACTTTTATTTTTTACGTATTACTCATCAACTTTTGGTTTAAATCACCAATAATGGCAATTAAAAACAACAACAACAAGATAAGCAAAATAGTAGCCTGGGGTTTTATACACGCATCGGGGGGGGGGATGTCTTTCTGTTGTGCAGGTAAACTGGAAGCAGCATTTACAGTTGAATAAATAGGAATTTCCTGAAGGTAAAGAAGCATGAATCGTTATTATTGTATACTTTTTAGGCACCTTTTAAAAGTTGGAAGGAGGATTTTTAATGAGATTACGTAAAAATATATGTTTCAAATTATACAGGCAACAAATGTCCCATCCCCTCTTTAAGTACCACTCTTGATAGCGAAATTAAGGCACCCTGGCTTGAAAGGCTTTCCTGTCAAAAGTTACGTTTTTAAGAGTTGGACTTTACGAAATTCTTTCGGTCTGGTGGCAACTTCGCTCTGAGATTCATGATATGTATAGTAACGGTTTAATTGGGTCCATTGCAACCAAGGTTGCCACCTCTTGTGAAACTGTTTCTAGTGATAATTTATTTTGCCTAGTGCTTTTTTCCTAAATACAGTGATTTTTCAAAATATAATGTGTAGATTCATGATGCAATCGAAAAAATCATACAAGAAGCTAATTGATAAAAAAAAACTGCAAATTAGTGATTCACTATACTTCCTATTATGTTGCAGATTACCATTTATGCAAATATACTGCCTTTGAAATTCCCCACCATATGTCGATATCAGATATAGACCTCAGAGCGTTATCATCAAGGTATTAGACGAACCTAATTAATTGCAAAATATGTTCTATACTTCCAATTTCACAACATTTGCTCAGGTCGAATTTCTGTCTTCATATTTACTGTTTGTTTTTTGTATAATCTATCAGTTCTAAATTAGATTTTCTTCTGTTAAAACCTTTGAAAGTGGAGTGAATGGTGGATATAAATACACCCTCTACACTGAAAATAGAACAGAAATAGAGTAATTGAATACTAAGAAGGTAGGTATTTTCTTAAGAAGGTAGACGTTTGGTATTTTCTTGGATAGGGCTATTGTGGCAACTTTTACCACAGCAACCAATAATTAGAACCCAAGTCCTAAAATTGGTCTCAATCAGGAACTCTTATTCTTACTAACTGTAAGAATGGAGCGACAATAGTAACCGAAACTCTAGAAACGGAATTTTGATATCAGTCGATGTATCATCGGCTTATTATGTTGATTCCAAATATATTAGATTCTTAAAAAACTGAGTCCTTTGGCAATATATCAGCTACTTTCATACCTCGCACTTATAGATTGTAACAAAGAGTATGGCTAACTGAAAGGGTGGAAGCTAGCGCCAAAAGAATCACCAGTGCCATCTAGCGTCTGATGAAATAATAAGGCTATGCCTAGTATGTGTCTTTTTAACAGTAGATTAGCCTACCCTATACAGCCAAATACTTGCCTTTTTAGGCAGTTTGAAATTCAGGTAAGGGTGAAGAGCCTAAAAATATTTTACTAGTAAGCCTACCAGTTTAAACCTAGGCTTACTTTGTGCAGCCTGGATATAGCTATTGAGCTTCATTAATTGTGAAGTGCAATTTTGGAACTAAAAATACCACCAGGGTTGTATCCAGGGGGGGCTCGGTTTGACTCCCCCCTTTACGAATGTTTATCCGACTCGTCCAAAAGTAACAAAAATTCATATAAAAACATTTTGGTATTTATATGTTATAGCGCCTACGTTAAGTTCTTCCTCTTAGTAGAACCTATTTCTCTGACTAATCCCAATGAAATATCACAAAATTGAAATATCACAAAATATGATGAAAATATAATACTTTAAAAATAAATATGAGCTATATATTTGCATATTAGGAGGGGGGGGTAATGTATAGCGGGTCTGCATGAAAAGTGTGTTAGGTACGATTCTTCTGCACATTATGAACTAAGAATAATAATAATAATAATAATTTATTACAAACCCGCTATAAAAAAGAAGCATGAAGAAGCGGAGCAAAACAAAAGAAAAGAGAAAATAAAAACGAACACAAATCAACCGAACATAATAATCTACTAAATACAAACAAATCACACTTCAACTATCAAGCAAGAAAGTCGCTGGGAAATCAAATAATAGTGCCCTGTGTTTCACGAGAGCTTGTTTTTCAAAATTCGGCATGAACACAACAGGATCAGGTATATGATAATTGTTTTCTACCTTCACACTGTCCAAATAATTTACCCCCCCCCCTCTTCCCCAATGTGAAAATATGTAGCCTAAATTATACATTTCTCATCCATTCTGTCACTTGTCTTTGTTTGTGTCACGCTGAGTTGAAAGAAACTAACGAAGAAACCGGTTCTAAGGTCCGCCAATGGATGCAGAACAACATAGGTGCTATAACATATAAGTACCAACATTTTGCTGGATTTTGTAAAGTATTTTTGTACCCCTCCCTGTAATAAAATCCTGGAGAAGGGCTTAAATACCACAAAAAGGAACAAATAATAAATAAGACTACTATAGCAACGAACAATTACCCCTCAATACTCACACAAAAACAGGTAGAACATTATTCCAGAAGTTTTTGATTACGATAAACAATTAAAAGGGTACAATCCAAACGAATCCGCTAGTGGCACTGTTATCCATTCCATTACATTTTCAGATAAACTAGTAGCTCTATCTCTTTTTAATAATAATTCATTTAGGATGTTAGACGTTTGATGTTATAATACCAGACATTTCATGTACTGCAGGATCAGACTTAACAGTTGAGATTAGGCCCTTTCAATACGTTATTTTAGAGAATGAGGCTTCAAATTAGGCAGAATCAAATGACAAATCAATGACGAAAAAAACAAGAAAAGAAATGCATGGGTTGTGCACTGATTCGCCTTAGTCGTATTTTTCGGGGGATTGTCTGAATTATGAGCATTGCAAGGGTTTCTCCCAAATAAGCTTTTACCTGATAACCCAATTTGTTCAAGATCCACGATGACAGTACAAAGTCATTACAAACTCTCCCGTGTGTATTTTTTAGAATTTTTCTAAAAGAAATACTTATTTATATATTATCTATCATTTTATCTTGTCGAATAATTATCTATAGTTTTAAAAGACTTAATTATGGTCATAACTGAAAAACTATTCACAGCAGAGAATCGTCATCCTTGAAACTAAGCCACTCCTTTCCCCCTCTTTTGTGACACGGATTTCTAAAATTTGTCACTTTTTTGCCTCAGCACATAAGTTATACCCTGTAGTCGACCCTGCTGTGATAAGAGTCGGACCTTCAGCGTTTCTATACGGAAAGACAGGAACTGAAAACTACTAGCGCCAAACGCAGCGTAGTTGCTAGCAAAAACGTTAGAAGTGTCTCTAAATAAGTAAAAAAATTTAAGCAGAACTGGATAATTGATATGATAATGATATAGGCCTAGCCTAATTTGGGACATTTAGGGTTTATTTATCAACAATAAACATAACGTAATCTTAAGTAAAGCTTTTTTAGGTAAATAATCACCGCATCAGGTGTAAATATAATTCAACTTACGAAAGATGGCGAGAATTAATTACCAAAAACTAAACAAGAAACGACGAAAAATCGAATAAAAACAATTCAGTACCTCCCATCATCAATCCATAAAATCAATGGCCCTAGAAGGTTGAGAGGGTTTCATTCAATCAGGAATTAAAAATTCTACTAACCTTTTTAAGTGACCAAAAAATTGGAGGCAACTAGCCCCCATTTTTTCCCCACAGAGATCTGATGAAAATTTTTAGAGGACCATAGGGTTTAGCATAGTTGAAAGGTCCAATAACTATGCCTCTGGGGATAACCCCTCAGCCCTTGGGGAAAGGACTGCACTTTGCTATTGTTTACGTATACTATTTGTTATTGGGAATTACACGACATTTTTCGCAGAGAATTGTCTGCGGGGGGGGGGGCTCACTTTTGAAGGAGCACGTTAGGAGGAAAAGAATTCAATGGCGATCCCTCTAGAATCTCTAGGCTTTTACTGACTTTTTTTTGGTATTTTTTCAATAATTTCTTATATTTTAATGCTATTTGCCTGAACTCATATTCTAGTTGCCTAAAGTAATATTCTGTAGAATTTCTAGCTTTTAGCGCAGGATTCTTATGTCATTACCTATGCATATTAATTGAAGTCTGTTAGAAATAGGCTTGCCGTCTTGCTTTGTAACAATAATAGCAGATATGTATCGGAGCGTGAAATTCTTTGGGAAGGTTATGGGAAATTTTTCTAGGCTGGTCACGTCTCATGTGGGGGTGAAACAAGGATGTACATTATCTCCTAAGCTCTTCTCTTTGTTTGTTAAGGATTTAGACAGGTTTATGAAAAATAATGGAGCCCCTTATTTATCTTTGGATTGGTTTAGGCTATCATGCATGTTATTCGCGGATGATATAGCTCTAGTGGCGGATAGCAGAGATAACCGTCAGAAGCAATTAGATATAATAAAAAATTATTTAGAAAAGAAGGAATTAGAGTTGAAAGCTAAGAAATCAGTAGTATTAGTATTTAGGAGTAAAGGAGATGTTGATTCAGAGGTTCATTTTAATTTTGGAGGAAAGGTCTTAGAGGTTAAAGAAGAATTTGTTTATTTGGGTGATAGGCTAAGTTTAGTTCATTAAAGGGGATGTCTAGGCATGTACAAGATTGTAATTTAAGGGGTAATAGGCTAATAAATATGCTTTTGAGAAGTAATTTAAATCAGCTAGCTGACATGAGGATCCAGAAAAGGGTTTTCCAGAAAAAGGTAGCTTCTAGTCTACATTTGGTCTCTGAGGTTCGGGTTTTGCTAAAGGAGCTAAGCTAGAAGTAGTTCAGCTAAGATATTTTAAGAGAAATCTAGGTTTGAAGGATTCATTTAGTTCAGTGGTACTGAAGGGAAATTTGGGGCTTTTTTCTTTAAGGAGTGTTAGATTGGTTAGAATGGTAAAATTCTGGGAGAAGATAATTAGGCTACCTAGAGTTCGGCTTCTTAAGGCAGCTTGTTTGGAGAGCTTGAAGGACGGTAGACGTGATTCTTGGTCGAATCAGGTCAAGAAAATACTGGTCCTTTGTGGACTTTCGGAGATGTGGAATGAAGGAAAAGACCCTTTGGATGAAACCGTGTCAGTATGGAAGGAAGTCCAGCGAACCCTAAGGGACCAAGAAATCCAAGAGTGGCAAGCTCATAAGGACCAATCTATGTCTTTGAGGTTTTACTCCCAAGCCAAAGACTGGTGGGGGAGGAGGTTTATTTTAAATTTGGGTTGAATAAAGAGGATTTGAAGAATTTGTTGTTGGTATTAGGGGATAGTTTGGATTTAGGTGAGAGAAGAAAATTTTCGGAAAAGTTTAGGCTGGCGACTGGCCCTTATTTCTGCCCAATGTGGGGATTGATTAATGAAAACTTATTTCATTTTGTATCCGACTGTGAAGAGCTGTCTGAGTTGCGGAATGAATGTTTTGGACGAGTGTTTGGGAGCGAATGCTGGTTAACAGAGCGGATGGCTGAGAGGAACGCATGTGCTATTAAACAATTGTGTAAGTTTCTTCGTTTAGGGATTAAATATAAGGAATCATGTTTGAGGGGATAGCCTGTTACTATTTTTATGATTTGAATTCTATTATATGGTGTTTGTTGGTGAAAAGTCGAACCTTGGTATGTTTATTTTTTTGTCGTTTTGTTGTTCTTTTTTCTTTTTTTTTGATTTTTACTATCTAAAGTTGTATTTTGTTCCTGAGTTTTGGTTTGTAGATTGTATTATGTGTTGCTATGACCGAGGCTATGACCCACAGGCTTTTTGCATTAAATCTTATCTTATTAATTATTCACTAAATTTAAAATTTGGCAAAGAAAGCTCTAAATCCAAAATGAAAAACTTTCCGACATTCTATCTGAAATTAGTTATCCCCTTTGTTCCCTTATCCATTTAATTTGGCGTGATGCATCAATAGATTAGAAACATTAGCATCGAGTGATAAGCCCCTAGTATTTTCTGTCATTTACTTGAAAAAAAATCGTGAAAATTTATTTTATTTTGTTTCTTATAATAATTCCTAGTTCCCAAATGAAAAATTTCCTGATCTTTTATCCCAAATTATATGTCCCTGTGTTCCCTAATACATTTAATTTGGTATGTTCCATAAATAGGTTTTACATTATCGAGTGAGAGGCCCCTAATATTTTTACTCATTTACTTGCAAAAAACTCGCGAATGTTTGTTACTCTTTATTTATGCACTAATCGAAGAAACTAGATAGTAAGTTAAATTCTTTAGTTTTCAATCTACCTGGAAATCACATTTTAATTATTCTAGTTTCATATTTGAGCTTCAGAAATCAGAAACAATTTAAATATCCTTTTCTTAGTCAAAGTGCTTTTATTCATGAGCATTTCCAGTCGAAATTAGCTTTGCGCAGTGGCAGTATCGTAACCGATGAGGTTTATCCGAGGTGCGATTATTGCTAGTTGAAAACTTTACCCAATACCCCGCCTGGACGACGTGAAATACCGTCGGCCAAGGCAATTTTTGAAGAACCCTCTTGGGTTCAAGTGATCGTTACTTCTAAGGTTAACTCTTAAGCTATCTGAGTCTAAGAATCATTCTTCGTTAAGCTATTTTTTAAAGAAAGGGATCAGTGTTATCAACAACTCAAAGCAAAATGTACCACAAATCGCATGAAAAATGTACCATATCCCAAATTTCTTTCGTCGGTGACGTAAAGTACTATTTATGGAAATTTTGCATAAAACATTTTCATTCGCTTTCCTTCTCCATTACTTTGTTTTTCTTTATCTTCTAATACAGTACATTACTCCTGACAGTACTTGAAGAAATTGTTCGAAATAACATATATTACAACAGAGACATTTTACTACAGGCCAACAAAAGTCGTTGTTTTTCGGCCATTTATAAACTTTTTCAAACTCAAAACGAGCAGAAATTAACATGAGTTGGGCTCAAAACCCCTATGCCTTCCCAAGGCCAGAACATAACTTGCACTTTACTGAAATAATATAAATGTTTAATTTAATAAATAAAATAATATTAACATTTTGATTACTAAATATCAGTATATGTATATTAAACTGACAATGCACATTCATTTGTATTTTTTTCAGTAAAGTGTAAATTATGTGCTGGTCTTGGGAAGGCACAGGGGTTTTGAGTCCTACTCATGTTAATTTCTGCTCGAGTTTGACTCGGTTATTTATTGTAATTTCTGTTCGTTTTGGGTTTCATTTATTTATCGGTGCGGATTTGTGGTAGTTTCACGCTTAGTAGATTATTTTATTTTTGCTCATTTTTGGTTTAATGGAGTTCTTTGCTTTTCTTTGAAAAACTTATTTTGTTGAAAAAGTTTTTAAAATTAGTTTCTGTTCGTTTTATATTGACATTCTTTTAAGAGAAAAGGAAAAATACCGCTGAGATGCCTTATTGGAAATTAGTATTAATACAGTTCATTTTGATTTAATCTTAAGGCAAAATTTTTTAAGGCAAAATTTTTTAAGGCAAGTTTTTGAACATAATGGGCAAATGGGAGGGTGGAGGTGGGAGGGGGATTGGTTGCCCTCCAATCACTTTCCACTATTAAAAAGGGCATTAGCCATTGCAATTTCCAATCGAATGAGCCCTATTCCAAGTTACTACGAAAACTCCTTCGATACAAGGTGCCCTGGTCTAAAGAAAAAAAAACAACAAATAATACAGTTTGCCAACATCGTTCTGATTTAATCTTAAGGCAAAATTTAGTTTTTAAACATAATGGGCAAATGGGAGGGTGGGTATGGGAGGGGGATTGTTTGCCCTCCAATCACTTTACACTATTAAAAAGGGCATTAGCCATTGCAATTTCCAATCGAATGAGCCCTTTTCCAAGTTACTATGACAACTCCTTCGATACGAAGTGCCCTGGTCTAAAGAAAAAAAAAAAAAAAGTAATACATTGTGCCAACATCGTTCTTTACTTAGGCAGCACGATTGCGCTGTCTGTGATAATTTCCGTTCGTTTTAAGTTTTAATGTTGCTCCTTACTTTCAATTGAAAAAACTTGTTTTTTTTATTTAATCACTGATACAGGTAAAGCCAAATATTTACATCAGTCTGCAATTTGCATGAAATAGGACACCTTTCCTGCTGCAGAATCTGAGTAATCAAATGCAGACTGAAACCATATGTCATCTCATTCGGAAGAGAAAAGGTACTAAAGTTCACAGCATTCACCTAACACAGTGGTCAGCAGCCATTTTAGTCAAGAGACTCAAATATAAACAATGGGACGATAATTTAATATCTGACAACAATATATGTTTATTATGTATCAAATCTATACCCTAGCTTTAGACCTTGACTCAATTGCGAGTGCCCAACCACTATTGCTCCCAGCCACAAATATTACTATTTACGTTAGTTCTACCCTAAGATGAAAGGATGATAAACTATCTATCTACATGTAAAATGAATAATTTTATACAATTCTGAAAAAAAAAGAAAACTTTCATTGCTTCCAAAGTTTGGTAACTACATTTACCGTTTGGTATATATATATATATATATATATATATATATATATATATATATATATATATATATATATATATATATATATATATATATATATATATATATATATATATATATATATATATATATATATATATATATATGTATATATATATATATA
Source organism: Artemia sp. Qi Xiang Cuo (assembly GCF_049724085.1). Taxonomy (NCBI): domain Eukaryota; kingdom Metazoa; phylum Arthropoda; class Branchiopoda; order Anostraca; family Artemiidae; genus Artemia; species Artemia sp. Qi Xiang Cuo. The sequence goes on along the minus strand of NC_142808.1, from coordinate 49,248,924 downwards.
TATATATATATATGTAGTAGAGCTAGATCTCCTTATATTTAAACAGAAAGATGTTTTTGTCGACCTTTGGACGCCGGAAGTGAAGTGTGTTTACGAAAAAAGGAAAATAGGCGACTGCTTGTCTGTCTCTTATCTTGACTATGTTGAACAGATCTGGGTGAAATAAAACATTTGTAGATGAAAGAATACAAACATACTGAATTGTACCATAATTTTGTAAAATGTACCATATTTTGTGGGAATGTACTAAATTGTACCAGTCGAGGTGAAATGTACCAAAATGGTACAATTGTACCACGTTTGGCATCACTGAAAGAGATTCTCTGAAAAAAGGATCTATATGATAAAGGGGTCATTTTTAAAGAATTGGAAAAAAATTCGAACTTTGGCTTAAAGAGCGAGGTATTGACTAGGGGGCGAGCCCCTAATATACGTATTAAAAATATATGAATATAGAAGTTCGTTACGTAAGTTAATTCGTAAGTTACGTATATTTATTACTAATAAAAACGTTCGTAAATAAAATTAAACAGGTTTCGAGAAAGCCATTTAGCCAAATAAAGGCAAAATTAATATGCGAATTTCGCTTAAATTATTCATGTACGTTGAGCCATAATCAAAACCTGCATTAAATAAAAAACGTTCAAAGATTAAAAAAAAAACAAGTTTTGTTAACTGAAGGTAAGGAACGATGTTAAAACTTAAAACGAACAGAAATGTTTCTGTATATGAAAGGGGCTGTCCCCTCCTCGACGCTTCGCTCTTTACGCTAAAGTTTGGCTTTCTCACAACTCTTATTTTTTTTAACCAATAAAAAACTTTAGCGTATAAAATCTAACCATTAGATCCGGCGTATCAGAGAACCCCGCACTGTAGAGGTTTCAAGCCCCTTTCGGTAGTGCTGAATTTTGTATTATTTGCCAGAAGAAAAATCACGGAAGCGTGTTTACTTGTTCGTTTGTTTTTCCCAGGAGCAATCGTATCGAACCAACGGTCCTAGAACATCGGGAGAGGATTCATTTGAACAGAAATTAAAGTTTATGGTATCCCTTTTATTTGAAAAAAAAGATTGGATGGCTACTAGCGCCCCTCCTACCTCCTTTTTCCCCACAAAATTGTTCGATCGAAAGTTTTAGATAGCCATTTTCCAAGGGCGGATCCAGGATTTTTTTTTCGGAGGGGTTAATAATTTTTGATTTTTTCGGGGGGGGGGTTACTAATTTTTGACCCAGTTTTCGACTAATTTTACGGATTTTTATCTAGGTTTTACTAATTTTCGACTCATTTTCGACTCGGTCAAAAATTTCGGGGGGGGGTCAAACTGTCTAAATCCCCCCCCCCCTGGATACCGTCTTGCCATTTTCTTTAGCATATTTGAAAGGTTAAAAAACTATACGTTGATATTTAATATTACCCACGCAGTCCCTGATGATAGGTCTAGGGATGAAAATATGCTAAGGATAATAAGGCATTTCATACGATCTATGGAAACCAATTTCATAGCCACAAAGACAAATAACGGGTGATAGAATGCATTGGACATTTATAACTTGGACTACATATTTGCACATTAGGGGGGTAGGGGTAAGGTTAGGTTACTTTGCCCCCAAACCCCCTAATTTGCAAATACATAGTCCAAATTAGGTAAAATTCTACTTTAGCTACTTTTGGCTATCATGGAAAGGGTTAGGCTAGGAAAATGGAACTTTCAGGAATGGGTCTACAGGCTAAAGTAAATCCCGGGAAGGTATTTTGAAGTACCTACCTCCACCCTTTCTCTCTCTAGAGGGTCTTGACCTTTGATGACCTTTAAAAATCTGTGTTTTATAGAAGTGAAACCTTGCAAAATAGATCTTCTGCTTAAATGAAGTAAAACAAAATTGTTTTCAGCTTCACAACTTTACTCAATCCCAATTTATAAGGTTTTAAAGATAAGCTAATACATTTCCTAATTGGAAATAAAAACCATTGATATGGCTTAAAATTCTACTCAAACAACAGGAATTGTATTTTCAGAACTAAAGCCAGAGAAAAAGAAACTGATAACTGAAAATTAAGGAAAAATGTTGTTTTGTCAAAATTTCATTAGGTAATAGACCTGTCATGAAGACAAATTTTAGGACCCTCTAGAGGGAGGAGCAGAGATAGGTGCTTCAAAATACCTTCCTA